>NC_073378.1:133030620-133186221 GCF_028641065.1 Leucoraja erinaceus | reverse complement strand
GTTTGTGTGTGTCATCTGGGCACAATCTGGTTAATTCCTATTTTCTTCCAAACGCTAGGCCACAGCTTTCTTATTTTCACACATCCTACTCACATTTTTCCCCTGGAGGTGATAAACATCTTCCCGTCACATTTCCACCTATATTTTGTTACAGTCGTTACAGACTTCATAAAGAAATGTGTGGAGGACTGCATCCCCACAAAAACCTTCCGAGTGTTTCCCAATCGGAAACCTTGGATGAACTTTGAGATCGGCACTCTTCTGAAGACCAGACACCGGGCATTCATGTCTAATGATACAGTGGTCTATAAGAAGTCCAGATACGACCTTGGTAAGGCCATCAAAAAGGCCAAAAGGGACTTCTGCTCCACACTGGATGAGACAGATGTTCGGCAGCTGTGGTGGGGCCTGAATGCAATCACATCCTACAAGGGAAAATCAGGAGGCAGCTGGAATGTCAGCGACACATCACTCCCTGACGAGCTCAATGCGTTTTACGCACGCTTTGAAAGAGAGAATACTGATGTGCCTTCCCGAGCCCCCATTCGCTGTGATGGTATTTCAGTCAGTTACAGTCACAGAGGCTGACGTCAGGAAATCCTTCAGAGGGGTGAACCCTCGAAAAGTGCCTGGACCTGATGGTATACCCGGTCGTGTTCTAAAAACGTGTGCGGACCAACTGGCTGGAGTTTTTACTAAACCTCTCACTTCTGAGGTCTGAGGTTCCCACCTGCTTTAAAAGGACATAAATTATACCAGTGCCCAAGAAGAGCAAGACGTGCCTCAATGACTATCGACCAGTGGCACTAACGTCTGTGGTGATGAAGTGCTTTGAGAGGTTGATCATGGTGCAAGTCAACTCCCCTCTACAAAAACCTGGAGTCACTGCAGTTCGCTTACTGCCACAACAGATCAACGGTGGATGCGATCTCACTGGCTCTCCACTCCGCTCTGGACCACTTGGACAACAAAAACTCATATGTCAGGCTCTTATTCATTGATTATAGCTTGGCATTTAATACAATCATCCCCTCCAAGCTGGTTACCAAACTTGCAGAACTGGGTCTCTGCAATTGGATCCTCGACTTCTTCATTCACAGACCACAGTCTGTTCGTATTGGTGGAAATGTGTCAGCCTCGATAACAATCAGCACGGGAGCACCTCAAGGCTGCGTGCTCAGCCCCCTGCTGTACTCACTCTATACTCATGACTGCATAGCCGGTCATAGTGCGAACTCCATCATCAAGTTCGCTAACGACACCACTGTTGTTGGAATAGAATAGAATAGAATTACCTTTATTGTCATTCAGACCTTATGGTCTGAACGAAATTTCGTGCCTGCAGTCATACATACAATAATAAACAACAATAAACACAAATTAACATCCACCACAGTGAGTCCTCCAAGCACCTCCTCACAGTGGCGGAGGCAAAAATCTTAGGGCTGCAGTCTCTTCCCTCCTCTTCTCCCTCTGCGCTGAGGTGACACCCCACCGGGCGATGGTACAAACAGTCCCGCGGCTCACGAACCCCGCAAACGGGCCGGCTCAAACACCGCAGCCCGGGGTGGTCAAAGCTGCCGCCCTCCAGTCCAGCGGAGGGCGGCAGCTGGCCCGCGGCTGAACCCCGGATTCAGGTCACCGCCGCTAGAACGCCGTCCCAGCCACTGGAGCACCGTTCCAGCCCCGAGCCGGGCCGCTCCGACGGGAGCGCCGTACCTCCATCGAGCTGGGTCGCTCCGACGGGAGCACCGTACCTCCCTCTAGCTGGGCCGCTCCGACGGGAGCACCGTACCTCCCTCTAGCTGGGCCGCTCCGACGGGAGTGCCGTTCCTCAGGCTAGGCCGCCCCGACGGGAGCGCTACAGCCCCTCACGGGAGATATCACAGATGGGGATAAGTCAGAGTATAGAAGAGAGATCGAGCGACTGTCCATATGGTGCCAGCACAATAACCTGGCCCTCAACACCAGCAAAACCAAGGAACTGATTGTGGACTTTGGAAGGAGTAGGATGGGAACCCACAGTCCCGTTTACATCAACGGGTCGATGGTTGAAAGGGTCAAGAGCTTCAAATTCCTGGGCGTGCACATCTCTGTAGATATTTCCTGGTCCGAGAACACTGATGCAATTATTAAGAAAGCACATCAGCGCCTCTACTTCCTGAGAAGATTATGGAGGGTCGGTTTGTCAAGGAGGACTCTCTCTAACTTCTACAGGCGCACAGTAGAGAGCATGCTGACCGGTTGCATCGTGACTTGGTTCGGCAACTTGAGAGCCCTGGAGCGGAAAATATGACAAAAAGTAGTAAACACTGCCCAGTCCATCATCGGCTCTGACCTCCCTTCCATCGAGGGGATCTATCGCAGTCGCTGCCTCAAAAAGGCTGGCAGTATCATCAAGGACCCGCACCATCCTGGCCACACACTCATCTCCCCACTACCTTCAGGTAGAAGGTACAGGAGCCTAAAGACTGCAACAACCTGGTTCAGGTATAGCTACTTCCCCACAGCCATCAGGCTACCAGTCTTGGCTCGGACAAAATTCTGAACATTAATAGCCCATTTGCACTTTATCCGTTTATTTATTCATGTGTGTATATATTTATATAATGGTACTAGACATAGTGAGACCCGTTGGGTTGCCAGCATCACACGGGAGGGCTGGTCACCCAACGCAATATTCCACCTCTCCACCAATTCCAATATTGCTCGCCAGTGGGGTGGGGGTGGGGGCTTTCTGTTGCTCTAGTATAGGTGTTGTGGGCCGAAGGTACTGGTTTCCAGAGGGCTAGTATAGACATTGTGAGCCGAATGGATTCTTGGGCTGGCAGCTCAGTCATTGAGGCCTGGCAGTACAGTCACTTGGACTTGGCAGACTAGCAGCTGAGAAAGTGCCAGAAATTCTGCCCAAAACAGGTGACTGTGAGAGAAAAGGGGGAGAGGGTGTACTGAATGGATTATTGGGCTGGCAGTTCAGTCACTTACGGCTGGTGGGCTGGCAGTTCACTTACTCATGGCTCGTGGGCTGGCAGTGCAGTCACTCACGCCTGGTACGCTGGCAGTTCACTCAGTCACCCCTCCTCCCTTCACCCCCTCTGCTCCACAGATACACACCCACACACACACACACACACACAAACTCATTCATTCACTCACACAAACTCACCCAATACTAAAATGCCAAGTAACTTCAGAACGTGTTGAATATACAGTGTGTAAAACAAATGTTTAAAGCCTCCTGTTGGTGCTGAAGCAAAAACGTGCTTTAAATAACATTCAACAAACACACTCACCATAGACAGAGCAGCTCGCCTGATTTATTCAACGGCGCCTGCACTCGGCACCATGTTGACGTCACCCTCTGAGTGAGCCACCACATTTCCGGGTTTTATAGTCCCTCCCCCCTGCCGCCAGCGGGGGCAGCAGAGAGAATGGCGAAATCTTTTAAAACAATAATATCTCTCTGATTTTTCATTGATGGGAAAGATCCTCTGGCCCAGTCCGGCGGAGGGGGGCTCTGAGCAATGTGGCCAAAAATGACGGCCGTAAGGGGCGGCGTTCTCTCAGAAATCACATCGCAGCAAGTCAAAAGCTGTCTAGATCTTACTTTTAGTAATATAGATATGGACACACTGATCTATTCTGTAGTCATGCCTACTATGTTCTGTTGTGCTGAAGCAAAGCAAGAATTTCATTGTCCTATCAGGGACACAAACTCTCTTAAGTTGAATTTCTAATGTTTTTGATCCTTCAAATTTTAAAAACAGCCCAAACTGGAGCGTGCGCTGGAGGGAGGGACACTCCAGCGCATGCAGAGAACGAGGCATAGAGGAGGCGGCCGGCCGCCCAGTACCTGGTGGGGGGGTTGCTGCCGCGGGCCGAGCCCAGTGACTGGGCCTGGGCTGGAGCTGAGCCTGGAGCTGGAATGAGTGCCGAGCCCAGGGCTTGGGATGGGACCGTGACTGGGGCTGACAAAGAAACCGCCGGTGGAACCAAGGACGAGCCTGGATCCAGGGTCAGGGACAGTGAAGTCAGAACCTGCAGTGGAGCCCAGGCGGCGGCCGAGCTGATGGCTGGAGGCTGCCGCTGGAACCAAGGACGATCCTGGGCCTGGACTGTAGCCCAAGCGGAGGGTGATCTGACGGCTGGAACCTAGGACAAGCCTGGGTTACAGCCAGGGCCGGGTCGAGTACGAGAACCAGGCCGAGTTCCAGGCCCTGGCGCCATCCTAGAGTCCTGTGGCAGGGCATGGTAGTGAGGGGAGGAGGATGAAGGGAATGAGGAGGGAGATGTGATAGGGTCTCTACCCCCCCTCATTCTCTGCCCTTCCCCCTCTCTCTACCCCCCTCCCTCTCTACTCACCCTCCCTCTCTAGTGAGTGGTGAGTGTTGGGTCCGATTGGTGAGCGGTGGAATATTGCTTTCGGGGACCAACCCTCCCTGTGATGCCGCACGCTCCCCCCCCCCCCCCCCCCCCCCCACCACAGCATTATGGGATGGGACCCAATGGGACCCACTTGGTCGAGTCTATTACTAAAAATCTCATCTTGTTTGTTTGTATATTTGTTTGTATATCTGTTTGTATATTTGCTTGTATATTTGTTTGACGTAGCGCTGCTGCTCCGGGTCCATGGGGAGTGAGAGGAGCGGGATCTGGGGCAAGGACTAGGCCACAGCCTTGGCCTCTCCCCCTCCCCCACCTCCCGGCTGCTCGGCACATGCCCCCCCGACAGCCCCCGCCTCAAGTACAACTTAATCGCGGATGTGGTGGAGAAAACGGGGCCGGCAGTGGTTTTCCCTCAAGATCCTGGGGTGAGGAGAAAGAAAGGCGGGCGGGGATGAGGGAGAGGAGGGGGTTGGGAGGGAGGGGGGTGGGGGAAAGTGGGGGAGGTAGGGAGTGGGGGGGGATAGAGGGAGTGGAGGGAAGTGGGGGAGGTGAGGAGGGAGAGTGGGGGTGTGGGATTGGGGGGAGAGGAGAAGGGAAAGAAGAGGGAAGGTGAAGAGAAGGCGGAGTGAGTGCTGGGGAAGAGGGGGAAAGGATAGGGTAGGAAGAGCTTTGGCGAGGTAATGGAGTAGGGATGGGGAAAGAGAGAGGAGGGGAGGGAGGGGGTGAGTGGAGAGTTGGTGGAGGGTGGGGATAGTGGGATAATGGATGAGCGGAATAAGGGACTGAACAGAGAGAGTGAGATGTGTTCACATCAATCATATTTTACGTGTTATTGCCATTTTAAACTTTAAAAAGTTGCAGTTACACTCCCACTTGCTGGCCGCGCCTGCGCAGTTGGGGTAGGGTTGCCATTACTTGCGTCACCATTACTCGCATCACAACAGGGATCTCTGGTGAGTGATGGAATATTCCGTTGGGGGACCAGGGCCAATGGGTTCGCACTTGGCCTAGTATATATCTATCTATGCATTACTAAAACTCTGATCTTTTTATCTGCGTGGTCATTCTTTTGCGCAAAAACGGTGCGTGATAGCGCTATGATTTTTTTCGTCAGCTTACACACCGTTTTTCTGAGCTGCGATTCGACTAAGTTTCATTCCAATCGGTGGTCTAATGTAAAAGTTAGTGAGGTTTATAAAATCTTAAAAACCACTTATGCGCAGATTGATCTCCTCTCCTGCCGTTCACCGCCACGTGGATTGGTCTTTTCTCCCGTTACTCCACGTGACGGTCCGCCCCTTCCTGTGCCATTGTGTCTTTACTGGAGTTGAGGTTGGCCAGTGGAGGATTCCAACCGGACAATTATCGGAGGGACCGGAAACAGCCCAGAGATGTCGCCAAACGGAGAGTGGAGAATCTGATCCCGGCAGCCCAGCGACCAGCAAACACTGTGAGTCCCCGTCACACCGTCAGCTCCAGCCCCTCCGCCTCTGGTCCCTCTCTCTGGCTCCTTCCCCCTCCCCCGTGATACCCTCCTCTCCCCCACAACCCCCGTCTTTTCTCCGAGCTCTCTCTCCCCGCCCCCATATCCCCCTCCCCCACATCCCCCCCCTCATCCCCGCCCCCCCACACCCACTCTCCCCAAAACCCCCGTCTTTCCACCGAGCTCCATCCCCCTGCCCCCACCCCGCCTCCCCCTACAACCCCCCCTCCCTCTGCCCACACGGCCCCCCAAGCCACATCCTCCCCTGCCCACACACGCCTCTCTCTCACCCACACCCCACTCGCCACAACCCAACCCCCCCCACCCCGCCATTCCCCAACATCCCTCCCCACACCACACAACCCGCTCTTGCCAAAAAAACAACCCGCCCTCCCACACAGACACCCGCCTCCCCCCACACCCCTCCCTCCCCAACACACCCCCCCTCCCCACACCACACCCGCCCCCACCCCCCCCTCCGGCCCCACACACGCTCCTCCTCCACCCCTCTCACACACTCCTCCCCCCTCCCTCTCACACCCCCCCACCCACACCCCCCCCCGCACACCCTCCTCTGCCCCACCCCACCCCTCCCTCCCCCTCCAACCCCTCCCCACACCCTATCCTGCCCTCACCCCCCCCCCCCTCCACCTCACACAAACCCCCGCTCCCTCACCCCCCTGCCCCCACACACATCCCCGCCTGCTCACACCCCCTCCCTCCCCCACACACGCCTCCATCCCCCACACCCTCCTCCCGCTCACACATCCTCCCTCCCTTCGCCACATGCCTCCCACCCCCACACATCCCTCCCCTCCCACCCCACATCCTCCCCACCCCCAGTCACCCCCTCCCCTCCACACCAAACCCACACACGCACCCCACATCCACTGCCATACACCCACCCTGCCACACAGTGGTAGGCCACAGCAGAGGGAGACCACGGCAGCGGATGGCAATGGCCGTGCTCCCCACCCCACCAGCCCCCTACAGAGCCTGCCTGAGGTCGTCCCCCTCCCTTGGCTGCAGGATACTCCCCGCCTGAAGTCGTCCCCGTCTCCGGCTACATAATTCTCTCACCAGCCCCTGCCTGAAGCCGTCCCCCTCCCCCGGGCTGCAGGATGCTCCCCCCCCCCCCACCGGCCCCCGACAGCTCCCGCCTCAAGCCTTGCCCCTCCCCGGGATGGAGCCGCTTCCCACTACCGGCCCCCGGCAACCCCCGCTGAAGCCGTCCTCCTCCAGGTGCAGAACGCAATTAGAGATGTGTAGATGGTTTATGCATGCAACCTATAATGTAGTTACCTCATCACCATTAACACGCCCCCTCACATCAGTATAACTATGATCTCCTCCCTTCTCCTCCTCCCATTTTGTCCTGGTACGCCTGAAGGCTGTATGCAGCCAGTACTGGGACGTGTGTGCCATGTGCTATATTAAAGACTATAGTAAAGGTTACAGAGTGTCAGACTAGACTCCTTTACATGGTGTCAGATAGTTAGTTAGACTCGCGTCTCCCGTTTACCGGTTTTTATTTTATAATTTGCCCGGTATTCCCTATCAGTTCTGATGGCCTCCTCGTGCAGAAAACCCTCTCCCCCTGTCTTTGATGCTGACATTGCGGAGCGATGGACTACGTTTGTGATGGACTTCACTCACTATGTCAATATTGTGCACAGAAACGACCCTGCTGCGGTCCGTGCCTCCCTCCTGCTTAATCTAGCAGGTCCAGATGCCATGAAGAGAGCTCGAGCTTTCGTTTATGATCCAGAGGTCCTGGATGCTAACGGCCAGATCGCCGTGCCAGCTGAGTCCGCCGACGACCCGGTATGTCTTTTGCGTAAATTTGCCGAGATTTGCGACCTGCCCTCCAACCGCATATTGGAGCGGTCCAGGTTCTTCACGCGGAAGCAACAGCCGGAAGAGCCTGTCGAGTGTTTCATCGCTGACCTGCGCTATCTTGCTCAGCGGTGCCTTTTCGAAAATATGTGTGACCAGCTCACCAGAGACATTCCAGTTACTGGCATGTTAGACCAGAAGTTACGTGCTGATTTGCTGCAGAGACCTGATCTGACACTGACTCAGGCAATGCATACGTGTCGCATCGCTGAGGTGGTAACCCCTATACATGGGGTGAGGGGATCTGACAGCCGCGCTGTCAATCTGACTGGTGTTACTGGGCCATGACGTTCGCAGGACAGTTCCCGCCCTACATCGCGACCCGCCCGTCCATCTCGGGACCCGCGGGCACCTAAGTGTCCGAATTGTAACTATGCCCACCCCGCTCAGTCTCAGTGCCCGGCTTTCGGAAAATCCTGCAATTTCTGTAAGAAATTAAATCATTTTGCTGCTGCATGCCGTTCCCGTGGGAAAGTTCCACCAGCTACTAGGTAAATCCTAAACAACCTTCAGCAACTTGATAGTGAGATGGACTCTCAGTCTACTGCAGACACTGCCCACGACTCTGCGATCGAACATTCCATGGGAGAGTCAAGTGTTTACACTCTCCTTCACAGACTCTCTAGCCTCCCCGATCCTTCTGTGCTCATTACGGTGAATAACAAGTCATTCTCTGCTAAGCTGGATACGGGTGCAAAAGTGAATGTTATGTCAACATCACTGTTCAACAAGATAAGAAAGAATGAGCTGTTGACTGCCGATCGCTCTGTTTTGCGTGCCTATGGGGGAGAGGAACTAACACCTGTGGGGAGGGCTACTTTCCACTGTGTGCTGCAGAAATCATCCTGTGACCTGTCGTTCTTTGTTCTGGATTGCGACTGTGTCACCTTGCTGAGCAACCAGACCTGCCAGGATCTCGGTCTGGTGTCTTTTGACCGGACAGTTCACGAGGTTCAAGCTGTGATGGATCTGCTATCCGCATATCCAGACCTTTTTGACGGTAAGCTGGGGAAACTGCCGCTAGTGTACAAGATTGCAACCGACCCCTCTGTGATGCCTGTAATTCGCCCGCCGCACAGAGTGTCATTCGCCATGAAGGACAAGGTAGAGGCTATGCTAAAGGACATGGTTGATATGGGTGTTCTGGCGTCAGTCAGCGAGCCCACCAAGTGGGTCTCCACTATGGTCGCTACAATGAAGAAAAAAAGAATGAGATACGGGTGTGCATTAACCCCAAGGACTTGAACTTGGCTATAAAGCGGCCCCACTACCCAATGCGGACCGTTGAAGACGTCGCCGCCCAAGTCGGACAAGCAACGGTGTTTTCTGTCCTCGACGCCAGGAGCTCATTTTGGCAAATACCCTTGGACAAACGCTCCTCTGACTTAACAACCTTCGGTACACCCTTCGGCAGGTTTAAATCTTTGCGGATGCCGTTCGGCATCAACTCCGCGAGTGAGGTATTCCAGCGCTCCATGGAGCAACTGTTTGCAGGTCTGCCCTGTGCAATTATTGTGGACGACATTCTGGTCTACGGCAGAGATGTGGCTGAGCATGACCGCAACCTCCGCAGAATCCTGGACAAGGCAGGTAAATCTCAAGCTGAACCCGTCAAAATGCCGTTTCCGTGTACCTGAGGTCCCGTACGTTGGCCACATTTTCACGGCCAAAGGGTTGAAGCACGACCCGCAGAAGACGAGCGCCATCTCTGAACTGCCTGCCCCCACTAATATTACCGGTCTACAGCGCTTCCTGAGCATGCTCAACTACCTGGGAAAGTTCATTCCTGACCTCAGCGAGCTCAGCGCACCCCTGAGACAGCTTACTAAAAAAGACATTGCCTGGTCCTGGTTCCCACACCACCAGCAGGCTTTCGACCTGTTAAAGGAAAGACTGATCAGCACACCCACTCTGAGGTTCTTCGACTTAAAGTGTCGGGTGGTAGTGACGTGTGACGCCTCACGTTTTGGTCTGGGTGCTGCTTGCCTGCAGCCGCACAATGATGGTTCTCTACAGCCGGTCTCCTATGCCTCTAGGACCATGACGGACATGGAGCAGCGCTACGCGCAGATTGGGAAGGAGCTGCTGGCAGTTGTGTTCGCTTGTTCAAAGTTTCGAGACTTCCTATTTGGCAACAGTTTCACTGTCGAGACAGATCACCAACCTCTGGTGACGATCCTAAACAAACCTATCCACGTTGCTCCCGCAAGGCTGCAGCGGATGATGCTGCAGCTGCAGCGCTTTGACTTTAAAATCGTCTACAAAAGGGGCACCGAGATGCATGTGGCTGACGCGCTGTCCCGGGCCCCCCGGACATCACGCGACCAGCACCCCATCGAACAGGATGACCAACAGGTGCTGAACGTAAATTTCGTCCCTTCAAAGCAGCTCCAACGCCTGGCTGCGCACACCGCCGACAACCCCGATCTTCAACAGCTTGCCGCTGTCATCAGGCGTGGATGGCCCGTCAAACGCACCTCTCTACCTGCTGGCATTCACCCCTTCTTCCTGGTTCGTGATGAGCTGGTGCTCATCGATGGCATTATCATCAAAGGCCACAAAGTTGTCGTCCCTGCATCCCTCTACGACCTGTACTTCAATGCTGCCCACATGGGGCATCCGGGGGCTGACGCCACTATCTCGCATGCCCAAGAACAGTACTATTGGCCTGGCATGGCGAAGTACATCAAGGCCAGAGTGGCCTCCTGCCCGGACTGCAATTCTCTTGCCCCGCATCAGCAGCGTCAGCCGCTGCTACAACAACCTGCCCCTGACATGCCATGGTCCTCGCTGGCTGCCGACATTTTTGAATGGCGTGGAAAGCACTACCTCGTTTTGGTGGATTCTTACTCTAGGTGGTTCGAGGTAGACCTTCTCCTTGCCATCACCTCGGAGATGGTCATCAGCTAGCTCCGCCGCCACTTCGCTACTTTTGGATCCCCTGTCCGGCTTCAGACTGACAACGGCCGCCAGTTCACCAGCGCTGAGTTCAAAGCCTTCGCTACAAAGTGGAACTTCGATCACTACACCAGCAGTCCAGAGTACCCGCAGAGCAATGGCCTGGCTGAGCGCGCTGTGCGCAGTGCAAAGCACCTGCTTGAACAGTCCTATCTCTCTAATGACGAATTCTACCAGGGGCTGCTAAACCTTCGGAATGTATCCAGAGACTGTACTATTAAATCGCCTGCCCAAAGGCTTATGTCCCGTGTTATTCGCCCCCCGATGCCGATTGCCCAGCAGACTCTGGTGCCCAGGGTCCTGCAGCCTTCTGCCGTCCAGCAGCGCATCGCTCAGAAGCACGAAATTCAACGCCGCTCGCACGACAAGTCCAGCCGTCCTCTCTCCCCACTACTTCCTGGCCAGGTCGTCCGTTTGCAGACGTCCACCGGTTTCTCCAAGCTCGCTACCGTGGTGGGGGTCGACGATTCGCCGCGTTCCTACTTGGTGAACTATGAGGGCACTGTCTACCGGCGCAGCCGTCAGCACCTGTTGGCGGTCAGGGAGCCGAAACCTCCGCCTGCTGCTCCTTATTCTCCTCCGCCTGCGGTGCCCCCCGCCCGTAACGTGGCCCCTGCCCGTAACATGCCTGTAAATCCTCCAGTTCTCCGTTCTCCGGTCCGCTCTCCTCCTGCCCGTCTCTCTCTCTCTCCGCCTGCTGCCCGTTCCTCCCCTTCCCTCTCTCCTGGTTCTCCCGTTCCTGCCGGATCCCCCTTGCATGCGGTGTCCCCACCACCCTTCTCTTTCACCCCCTGCTCCTGTTTCCGGTCTGCCCTCTCTGCTTTCGGGTGGGGAGGGTGAGGGTGCTGTGCGCACTCGCTCGGGTCGGATCGTCAGACCTTCGGATCGTTATGGAGACTTTGCCTAGTTTTGCAGGTCCTGTATAATCAACCTGCTGTTCTTATAACTTTGTTTAAATTGTATGGGAAAGGATGTAGATGGTTTATGCATGCAACCTATAATGTAGTTACCTCATCACCATTAACACACCCCCTCACATCAGTATAACTATGATCTCCTCCCTTCTCCTCCTCCCATTTTGTCCTGGTACGCCTGAAGGCTGGATGCAGCCAGTACTGGGACGTGTGTGCCATGTGCTATATTAAAGACTATAGTAAAGGTTACAGTGTGTCAGACTAGACTCCTTTACAAGATGCAACAAGAATGCATGGACTGAATAAATCTCATCTTTAACGTTTAAATTATTGTTATATTTTAAGTTATTCACATTTTATGCTTTGATAAATCCCCTTTCCACTTGCCGTGCCCGTCAGCTGCGCTTGCGCAGTAATAACTGTGTGTTCTACGTCACAATGGGAACCCAATGGGCAGGAATGGCTGCTCCGCCGGAGAGCCACTAAAAGCGAATGGGAGGGTTAAGAGGGGATGGAGTGAGGGCATGGGGGGAAGAGCAAGGGCAAGGGACGTAGTGGGGAGTGAGGGGAGAAGGGGTTATCAGGGACGTCACAACTGGAACCCGTCAGCCGTGCCTGCTCAGTTAGGGGTTATGGGTGTGTGGTGGAATATTGCATTGGGGGGACGGGTTGCCTTGGGGGACGGGTGACTCGTGGAATATTGTGTTGGGGAATGGGTTGCGCAGGGGGACCACGCTTCCTGTATGACTGGGACCCAATGGGTATCACTTAATCTAGTATAACTAAAACTGTCATCCTGTATGTATATTTGTTTGTATGTATGTTCCCGAAATAGAGCTAAAATGGTACACGATAGAGCGACAATTTTAGGCCCACTTTACTCCGGAAACAGAGGAATGTTGGTGGAAGGTGGCGCAGGGAGGGTAATGGAGGGGGGGGGGGGGGATAGGGGACTGAAGAGGGAAAGTGAGATGCGTTCACATTGATCTTATATTTTACAAGTTATTGCCATTTTAACATTTAAAAACGTCGCGGTCATGCTCCTACATGCCGGCCGTGCCTGCGCAGTTATGGTTGGGTTGCCATGATTTGAGTCACAACGGGGGTCTCTGATGTCACAACGAGAACCTGTCAGCCGCGCCTGCATAGTTGAGGGCTATGGGTGAGTGGTGGAATATTCGGTTAGGGGACCGAGGCCGATGGGTCCACACTCGGTCTAGCATACAACTAAAACTCTCATCTTGTATGTATAATTGTTTCTATGTATGTTCCCGAAACACAGCTAAAACGGTACTCGATAGTGCGACAATTTCAGGCCCACCTTAGTCATCATTCACCTTGGGTGTGAAGTAGCAAGTTTAGTTCGATTTTACAAAGTATTTCCCTTGATAAACTTTAATTTACTTTCTACCCCCCGGTCCCGCTGCACTCGCACTTCCTGGCCCCATCAGCCACGTCTGCGCAGTTGGGGGAGGGTTGCCGTGCCTGGTATCCGCGCGTGCACAGTTCGGGGAGGGTTGCCGTGCCTGTCGCTATTTTAAGATCACCGTTTTGACTGGCGTCACAACGGAGATCTCTGGCGCCACGATGGGGACCCAACGGGTCCACTGGTCATCTAATCTATATACTTTTAAAACTCTGTGTGTGTGTGTGGGTGTATGTCAGATTCAGCCTGTGATTCCTTGGTCCGCCAAACCCACACGCTGAAACTCTGTGATTTCTTCCATTTCGCTAGCTAATTCACTTTTACATTCACTCACGCACTCCTCAAAACATTTGGACATTTTTATGTACACGTTTTGTAATAAAATCCTCCACCTCCACTCACTCATTTTGTCACCGCCTGCTGGCCAGCGACCTTAACTCAGTACTCGGGGTCTGAAACGCTCTGCTCGAAAAATGGCAACATTTTTCCCTACCGCTGGTGCCCTCGGGCGAAAAGCAGCGGGGGAACAGCCAGCGTGACAGAGCCGACGAGTCAGAAGCGCCGAGGATGCGAGGCCTCATAGTCTCTGATGGGGCCGCTTTCACAGACTTTACCGTCAGCGGCACAGACAACTTCGGATCCAGCAGCAGAGTGGCTCCGTTAATGCATTCATTCCACAGTGAGTTCAGTTTGGTTACAACAACCCCCCCCACCCCCCCCCTTCACACCTCACCCCCCCCCCCCCCCCCCCCTCACAACCCCCCTCTCTCCTCCCCACCTCTTCCCCCTCCATCTAACCCCTCCCCCTAACCCCCCTCTTCCTCTCTTCCCCCTCACTGACATAAAATATGCACAATCAAACAAAAGTTATACTTACGGCAGAAATACATTGGGTCAATTACGGGGCCAGCTCTCATATCAAGCGAATCTGCACTTATGTCTTGCTGTGCTATTGAAGAAAGGAGATCATCTTAATGTTCCCAATATTTCTTGTAAATAAACTTCTCAATAAACTTGTAATATTGTGTTTAGAGTGTAGAATTATTATGTTATTTTATTATTATTTTATATTTCATTTTAAGTATTACCTATCATAGATTGCACATTGTTCTGAGCATTCCATTATCTCAGGTATTGGAAAAAATAAAGCAGTCATTGTATACAACGTGATTAACAATGGATCTGTTTCATTAGTCGCACACACAATGACTTAGCAATGACTTAGCCAGCTTTGACTGGCAATAGAAAATCAAGGAATGATATTATAGTGATCAAATTACTGTTAACTTGATCACTTTGTCGCCATAAATACCATCCAATATATAACTTTGCTGTTGATTATTAATCCATTATAATCACCAGGATACTGTTGGGATTGGAGGGAAAGTTTTGGCCGGCTGTGTTTGTTTTGCATGGAGTTAAGGGGATATAAAACGAAGAGAGGCAGTGATAAAGCAGACAGTCAGAGTCTTTTTCCCTTGGAGAGTCTGTCAAAAACTAGGGGGCGCAATTTTTAAAGGGTGAGCGAGGTGTATTAGACAAGTACTGTGGGGAAGATTTTTACACAGAAAGTGATATCGGGAACATGCTGCCAGAAGTTAGATACAATCACTATATTTCTTATGCTTAAGAAATCTTTAGAAAGACACTCGTAGGCACAGAACAAATGCCAAGAGCCTTTGACATATTCACCGATCAGGACTGGAACAATTAAATTCTTGCTTGCAGGCTAAGAATCTTAAGCATAGACACCACAACAACAGCAAATATGCAATAAATGCGTGTGAAGGGAATGGACTGGCGACATAAAACGTACTGCTAAACTGTGGGAATTGAGATCCATGTGCTCCCGATTGATCTAATGCTGTTAAAAGAAAAAAACAATATATAATATAATTTTATGTTTTACAATGAGTTAATCTCTCATTCTTCTAAATTGAAGAATGTATTGGGCTGGTCTTAATCTCTCCTCATGGAATAAACCCACCACGCCAGGAATCAATCAATCAGTCTGCGTTTTCTGTTGTTATTTCATACCCAGACTTTAGTGCATGGGGAGTGCCCACAACATTCTCTCATTTATTAAATATAGAAACAACTTTCTGTGGCTGCAACCACTAGTCTGAGAAATGTAAGGATGGCAAGGATGGTTGAACCTTACGTGAATGGGGGAAAGCCATAGAGTCACAGTTAAACAGCACCGACTCAAGCCCTTCAATCCAATTCATCCATGCCAACAATTTGCCTATTAGAACTAGTCCCATTTAGATTAGATTAGATTAGGTTAGATTCATTTATTGTTATTCAGACCTTTTGGTCTGAATGAAATTATGTTGCCTGCAGTCATACAGAACCAATAAAAACAAAACATACAGTAAACACAAATTAAACATCCACCACAGTGAGTGCACCAAGCACATCCTCGCTGTGATGCAGGCAAAGTATTTGCCTGCATTTGGCCCATATCCCTATAAACTATCCATGTCCATGTAACCCCACTCATACACAAGGTATTGAAAGAGAAAAAGTACAGATAAAATCAAATATCAAATCAAAATTACTGGAAACATACAGTAGATCCAATGACATCTGTGGAGACATTGCCATTAACCAATAGTATTAATCTTGTTCTTCTTTCTTCATATTTGACAGTAAGTGCACATCCAATTTCCCAACAGATGGCACTTCTACCCCAAACGTGCAACTACTTCACAACAATTTGATTCAAAGCAATTCAATTTTCATGCTCTGTTTACAAATTTTTTAAAAGACACTCTTGAATATTTTCCTTATCTAATTTATTGGGCTAGGGGCCATCAAAGAGAATAAAGGGGTACAGAGGGAAAGAAGTGAGCAAAATAAATCAGGAAAATCAAAGAGAGAAAAGGAAGAACACAGACACAGCAAATACTCAACAGAGAGTGTGTGTGTGTGTGTGTGTGTGTGTGTGGGGGGGGGGGGGGGGATTTAATGTGTGTAGGGGGGGTTATAGACAACAGTCAATAGACAATAGGTGCAGGAGTAGGTCATTCGGCCCTTCGAGCCAGCACCGCCATTCAATGTGATCATGGCTGATCATCTCCAATCAGTACCCCGTTCCTGCCTTCTCCCCATATCTCCTGTCTCATCCCTATCTAGCTCTCTCTCTTGAAAGTATCCAGAGAACCGGCCTCCACCACCCTCTGAGGCAGAGAATTCCACAGACTCACAACTCTTTGTGAGAAAAAGTGTTTCCTCGTCTCCGTTCTAAATGGCTCTGTTCTAAATGGCATTCTGAAACTGTGGCCCTTAGTTCTGGAAAATGTTTCCTGCCTCTAGCGTGTCCAAACCCTTAACAATCTTATATGTTTCAATAAGATCCCCTCTCATCCTTCTAAACTCCAGAGTGTACAAGCCCAGCCGCTCCATTCTCTCAGCATATGACAGTCACGCCATCCTGGGAATTAACCGTGTAAACCTACGCTTCATCATGGCAAACGGCACTCAGGAAAGGAGCAAGAGACCAGGTCACTGAAATAAAATTTTCACACACTAGAGCTCTACTTACAGCATAAATATGCAGGGTCATCCAGTGAGTCGGCAGTCATATTAAGTGAATGTACAGACATGTTACGCTGTGCTATTGAAGAAAGGAGAAAATCTTAATGTTGTCAATCTTTCCATCAATATAAGCTTGTAATATTATGCCCAGAATGAGGTGGTATTATGTTATTTTATTGTTATGCTATGACATTATATTTCATTTACAAGTATTATCTCTTAAAGACTGTACTCTGTTATAAGCATTCCCTTTATCTCAGGGAAGGCACCAAAGTAGTTATTGTCTACACTATTGAAACAGGTTTTGTTCATTAGTCATATACACAGAGTTAGCAATCACGCTTGTCACTGGAATTAAAAAATCTTGGGATGAAATTACTTGCAAATGAATCATTTTGTTGCCAGATATCCTATCCAAATATACTTTCGTTTATGGACGCAAAGTGCTGGAATTCAGCATCTCTTGAGAAAACGGATGGGCAACGTTTCAGATCAAGACGCGTCTTTTGAAGATGGGTTTCGACCCGAAACGTCACCTGTCCATGTTTTCCAGAGATGCTGCCTGACTTGCTGAGTTATTCTGTATCATTTTGTGTAACCAGCATTTGCAGCTTTTTGTTTCTATTCTTTTGTTGTTGATAATTAATCCAATTATATAGGATTGGTTATATTTGTGTCCCTAACTGTGTCTGTCATTTAATCCTACATTTTGGAGATGATGGGAGGCTAATTGGCCTTGAAATTAAGGCAGCACTTGACCCGTTGGTTAAAGTCATATCTTGATTTTTAAAAATGGCTGTTGTTATTAATCACCTCAGGCCCATTATGTCTCAAAAATAATTATTCAAATCATTCTCCTGTGCCGGACTATCATCAGATATTTCAGAAATGACAACAATTCTCTTTTTCTACAATAAATATCCTTTGTAGGTCAGATCTTCCTTTTTATCTATGTCGTTCGTACCCATATATATCTTATAACATCTACTGTAACTGCTTGCCATCCTTCTTCAGAATTGTCCATACCCTCTCTAAGACATCTTTGATCCTGGCACTTGGTAAGCAACAGGGTGCCAGGTATATCACTCATGGCCATATAATTGCCCATCTGTCCCTCACTCTCTAATGAATTATTTTTCACAACTGCTCATCTACACTTGTACTTGCTTGCTTCATGAAAAACAGCATAGATTCAATGTGTTGCGAAACCTCCAATGACCCAGAAAATATCTACAATTTCATGATGACCTAGAATAGCTGAGTACTTAGTTCACGATAAAATAGGTTGAAGTCAGCATGGCTTTATGAAGGGGAGGTCTTGCTTGACAAATTTGCTGGAATCCTTTGAAGAAGTAAATAGCAGGACAGACAAAGGAGAGTCAGTAGAGGTTTACTTTGATAAGGTGCCACACATTAGGCTGCTAAGGAAGATAAGAGCCCATGGTATCACAGGGCAGATACTAGCATACATTTCAGGTTGGCTGGATGGCAGAAGGCAAAGAGTGGCAATAAAGGGGGCTTTTTCTGGTTGGTTGCCAGCGACTAGTGGAATTCTGCAAGGGTTGATGCTGGGACCACTACTCTTCACGTTGTAGTCGAATGATTTGGGCAAAGGGATTGAAGGCTTTGTGGCAAAGTTTGCGGATGATACGAAAATAGGTGGAGGGACAGGTAGTACAGAGAAAGCAGGGACTCTGCAGGAGGACTTGGACAGGTTGGGAGAGTGGGCAGAAAAGTGGCAGATGGAATATAGTGCAGCAAAGTATGGAGTCATACATTTTGGTAGTAGGAATAAAGTGTAGACTATTTTCTAATTGGTGTGAAGAATCCAGAAATCAGAGGTGCAAAGGGACTTGCGAGTGTTGGTGCAGGATTCTCAAAAACTTATTCTGCAGTCGAAACGGTAGCAAAGAAAGCAAACTCAATGCTAGGTAGACAAAAAAGCTGGAGAAGCTTGTGTTTCTCCAGCTCATTTGTCTACATTCGATTTTTCCAGCATTTGCAGTTCTTTCTTAAACTCAATGCTTGTATTTATTTCAAGAGGGCTTGTATACAAAAACAGGGACGTAATGCTGAGGCTCTATAAGGCGCTGGTCAGGCCACATCTGGAATGTTATGAGCAATTTTGGGCACCATATCTGAGGAAGGATGTGGTGACACTGGAGAAGGTCCAGAGGAGGTTTACAAGAATGATCCCAGGAATGATTAGGTTAACCTATGATGAGCGTTTGTCAGAACATGGCCTGTTCTCGCTGGAGTTTAGAAGAATGAGGGGGGACCTCATTGAAACATACAGAATAATGAAAGGCTTGGATAGAGTGGATGTGGAGAGGATATTTCTACGAGGGAGTGTCTAGGACTTAAGGTCATAGCCTCTGAATTAAAAGACGTTCTTTTAGGAAGGAGATGAGGAGAAATTTAATTAGTCAGAGGGTGGTGAATCTGTGGAATTATTTGCCACAGAAGGCTGTGGAGGCCTTCATTGGATATTTTTAAGGCAGAGATAGATTCTTGATTAGTACAGATGTCAGAGGTTATGGGGAGAAGACAGGAGAATAGCATTAGGAGGGAGTGATAGATTAGCCATGACTTAATGGCAGAGGAGACGATGGGCCAAATTGCCTAATTCTACTCCTATCCCTTATGACATTTTACCACAATTGGCATATTTTTTTGCATGGTTTACACCTTATGGTATTATTCCTATTAATGATGCTTTGCACACAAACTGGTGTCTTATTCCCTGAAGATTAACAATGACATAACTCCATTGGCTTGGTCTGTAGTTTACCCATCCCCTGTAAGTGAGCATTGTTTTACCTTATTCTGCTATTCACCATGTGTTATGTGGCCTCTGTTTCTAGCTTAATTGCAACCCGCCGAGTCACGACAGTAATGCAGAAGTAGACAATTCATTCTGTTTCAAAAGAGGTTTCACCTAAATTCCTAAGACTCCTTGAAGAAAATCTTATATATCCGTTGTCTACTTTTAGATACTTTTAGTTCATATGGAAACATGTTTTTTTTGGCCTGAAGATAGAAGTAAGCTATGCAGTAAGGAATTGGGTAATTATACACTGTTGGACTCAACTGATGTACAAGGTGAGAAGTTCACAGTTTCTTTGCCAAGAACTAGTACCATGCTGATACACACAATCTCAAATGCGGTCCAATAAGCTGCTGAAGCAAATGTGAATATCTTCCCATATAAGCAGGGCTCTCGCTTAACTTTTTTTTCCTGTTGTAAGCTGGGCAACCTTGGCAGCTTTTTAGGTTGCCAAATGACAGTTTAGGTGGTCATTTAAGATGGCTTGCATGACGCGTGCAATAATGTGCTCAGATGAAGTGCGTAGTTACCAGTCGGAATAATGCTCACTGAAGCATTCACATATTATTTCTGCTTCAAATAAAGTCACAAACTAAACATATTCACCAATCAAGACATGATATATACCACAATGACATGCAGCAAAATTATAATACAGTATCTCAACTCTTTTTACACATTGCAATTAATGCAATTTTTATTATTTCTTTCCACTTCTAAACAAAAATGTGGTTGGAGTATTCAGCGTATGATCAACTTGTGTCAATAAATCCTGGACCATGATAACATATATGCTTAACCATGCACACTACTGATTGATGCAAGCATGTTTTTTGTGAAGGACTGAAAATGATCATGACATGGCCATAGCATGGGTCGTTATTGCTATTGGTACAGAAACGCTCTCGCTTCTCACATAATGTATCCACATCAAAATATACAGGTTGCAAGGAATTTTCTAAAGGCATTTTATGATAATAGCTGTCAAAACGGACTATACCCATCTGACAGGTTAAACATTACACTAACTAACAAGAGATGGCCAAAGGACATAAATGCAGCAAATGTTCTTTTGGTAATATATTTAAAGGTGTCAAGACGCCACATTACCGGACATTCAGATTAGTTGTATATGTTGTGAACAGCAATGAAGATACCCAGTTTGTAAGCAACAAATTAAAAAAAAATTGTTGATAAACGCTTTTTCCATCCTTTCCCACTTCAGAATTAACGTTAAAATTTCAACTGAAATATCTCATGACCAAATTTGTGACGTATATGACTGATTGTAGAAGTAAAACCTGGATAAATCCAACGTATGGTTGTGAATGTTGCTCATTAAATAACTACAGTACCGATACTCCATATTAAGAGCATTGATTTGCCGTTAAAATGAATTCTGTAATAAAGTGTTAACGGTAGCAGTGACAATCCAGACAGGCAGAGTTGAGCTGGGTTTCGCACTGCTTCTCTGCACTGGCTGCGGGCCTGGGGGCACCGCTCCCGTCTAACTCCCGATGTGTCTGGCCATCCCCGGGCATGGGGGTGCTCTCGGGTGGGGACGGGGATGGTCCAGTGGCGGTTCGGCAGCGATTGCAGCGCCGGAGACCGGGGTCGATCCTGGCTGTGGTGCAGGGCTGCCGAGTGTGTTTTGGCACATCTCCCTCCTCCAATCACAGCGCTCTATCCTCAGCCCCCCCCACTACGTCCGCCTCTGACCGACACCTCCCTCCTCCAAGGGTTTGTTTTGAAAGCGCCGTTGGTTGAGTGGCAGCAGCGGCCGTTATCAGGCTGCGCGGGGTGCGGGAGGAGGAGGAGATGGAGCCACCGCTGCTGCTGTGTGGGGCCCGTCATTCGCTCCGACCCTCTGTCACGCCACACTTAGCATCTTTCCCACGGTCTATCTTTGGTATAAACCAAGTTGCCAAGCCGGGCAAAATGACTCGGCGTTTAGGTTGCCCGGCGGCACTGTGAGTGGTCAGTGGCAACCGGACAACCGCTAATTTCGAGCCCTGATAAGGATACTTATAACTTACCATAAGCCGGTGAAATCCGTGACACATCTGTATTCCTTGGAACTAATGCTGTTAAAAGGAGGTGGTTTCAGTGCTCACATTCAACATCAATTACATTTTTGAAGATAAGTCTCTGCTCTCTAACAGTAAAATATGATTTATAATATTATAAAGGAATTCAGTGAATATTATGGAGGAATTGAGTGAAATCCAGGTTAGCCGGGAAGTGGTGTTGGGTAAATTAAATGGATTAAAGGCCGATAAATCCCCAGGGCCAGATAGGCTGCATCCCAGAGTACTTAAGGAAGTAGCTCCAGAAATAGTGGATGCATTAGTAATAATCTTTCAAAACTCTTTAGATTCTGGAGTAGTTCCTGAAGATTGGCGGGTAGCAAACGTAACCCCACTTTTTAAGAAGGGAGGGAGAGAGAAAATGGGGAATTACAGACCAGTTAGTCTAACATCGGTAGTGGGGAAACTGCTAGAGTCAGTTATTAAAGATGGTATAGCAGCACATTTGGAAAGTGGTGAAATCATTGGACAAAGTCAGCATGGATTTACGAAAGGTAAATCATGTCTGACGAATCTTATAGAATTTTTCGAGGATGTAACTAGTAGCGTGGATAGGGGAGAACCAGTGGATGTGGTGTATCTGGACTTCCAGAAGGCTTTCGACAAGGTCCCACATAAGAGATTAGTATACAAACTTAAAGCACAAGGCATTGGGGGTTCAGTATTGATGTGGATAGAGAACTGGCTGGCAAACAGGAAGCAAAGAGTAGGAGTAAACGGGTCCTTTTCCAATGGCAGGCAGTGACTAGTGGGGTACCCCAAGGCTCAGTACTGGGACCCCAGCTATTTACAATATATATTAATGATCTGGATGAGGGAATTGAAGGCAATATCTCCAAGTTTGCGGATGACACTAAGCTGGGGGGCAGTGTTAGCTGTGAGGAGGATGCTAGGAGACTGCAGGGTGACTTGGATAGGCTGGGTGAGTGGGCAAATGTTTGGCAGATGCAGTATAATGTGGAGAAATGTGAGGTTATCCATTTGGTGGCAAAAATAGGAAAGCAGACTATTATCTAAATGGTGGCCGATTGGGAAAGGGGGAGATGCAGCGAGACCTGGGTGTCATGGTACACCAGTCATTGAAGGTAGGCATGCAGGTGCAGCAGGCAGTAAAGAAAGCGAATGGTATGTTAGCTTTCATTGCAAAAGGATTTGAGTATAGGAGCAGAGAGGTTCTACTGCAGTTGTACAGGGTCTTGGTGAGACCACACCTGGGGTATTGCATACAGTTTTGATCTCCAAATCTGAGGAAGGACATTATTGCCATAGAGGGAGTGCAGAGACGGTTCACCAGACTGATTCCTGGGATGTCAGGACTGTCTTATGAAGAAAGACTGGATAGACTTGGTTTATACTCTGTAGAATTTAGAAGATTGAGAGGGGATCTTATAGAAACTTACAAAATTCTTAAGGGGTTGGACAGGCTAGATGCAGGAAGATTGTTCCCGATGTTAGGGAAGTCCAGGACAAGGGGTCACAGCTTAAGGATAAAGGGGAAATCCTTTAAAACCGAGATGAGAAGAACTTTTTTTCGCCGCAGAGAGTGGTGAATCTCTGGAACTCTCTGCCACAGAGGGTAGTTGAGGCCAGTTCATTGGCTATATTTAAGAGGGAGTTAGATGTGGCCCTTGTGGCTAAGGGGATCAGGGGGTATGGAGAGAAGGCAGGTACGGGATACTGAGTTGGATGATCAGCCATGATCATATTGAATGTTGGTGCAAGCTCGAAGGGCCGAATGGCCTACTCCTGCACCTAATTTCTATGTTTCTATGTTTCTATAACTATAAAATTCTAATCTTGGATGTGTGTGTGTGTATTTATTTGTTTGTGTGTTGTCACATCTTCTCGAAAAAACGATGCTTTAACGATAAAATGTTCACATATTCCGATAGAGATTTATTCCCTGGTGTCCGAATTTGCCTTACCTGAAAATGTCATCCTTTATTTCTCGAGTTATGTATGAAAATGCTCACAAATCCGATAAAAGTTGGAAAATAAACGGGTGCTTTTGCTGATGATGTCACAATGGATCTGCCTGCCTGTTGTCTGCTCGTGCTGCGGTTGTCCTGCTCGCTCTGCGAGTGATGTCACCCCCCCCCCTCTCCTTCCCCCCCCCCCCCCCCCCCCCCCCCCCCCACCCACTGTTATTCACAAGACACTCGAACATCACTTCCTCTCGGGGATTTCTCCCGGCTGCCTCGGTCGCTTCCTCTCACTCCCTGGGGGGGGGGGGGGGGGTGGTAGTGAGAGCAGAACAAGGAAGTCGGGCACTGTACTAGAGCTCTCAGGTCCACCTCGTGTCGGGTCCCTCTCACCCCCTCTCCTCCTCGTCCCCCCTCGTCCTCTTCCCCTCCTCTCCCACCTCCTCTCCCCTTCCCAGGCCTCTCTCTTCTCCCCTCTCCCCCCCCTCCCACCTTCCCACCCTCTATCCCCCTCTCTTCAACCCCCCTCTCACACACCCCTCTATCCCCCCCTCTCTCCACTGTCTCTGAGCCCTCTCTGCCCCCTACTCTCCATCCCTCTCTCCCCCTCACCCCCCCTCCTCCTATCCCCCCTCCCCCTCCTCTACCCTTCCTCTCTCCCTCCCCCCATCTCCCCCGCCTCCCATCCCCCTCTTCCCCTCCCATCTCCCCTCCCCTCTCTCTGCCCCCCCTCTGCCACGGTCCTTCTACCACTCTCTCTTCTCCCCTCTCCCCCCCCCTTCTCTCTTCTCCTCCTATCCCTCCTCCTCTTGCCCCCCTCTCCCCCTCCTCTAACCTTCCTCTCCCCACTACCCTTCTCTTCCTGCCCCTATCCTCCACTCCTCCACTCTCTCCCCCCCCCCCTCTCTCCCCCTCCTCTCTCTCCCCCCTCCCCTCTCCCCCTCACCCCCACCCCCTCACCTCTCCACCCTTTGCCCCCCTCTCTCTCCCCCCCCTCTTGCCCCCTCCCCACTCTCACCCCCCTCCACCCTCCCCTCCCCTCTCTCTCCTCCATACCTCTCTCCCTCCCCCTCTCTCCCCCTCTATCACCTCTCTCTCCCTGTCTCTCCCCCCCCCCTCTCTCCCCTTCTCTCCCCCTCTCTCTCTCTCTCTCCCCTCTCTCCCCCTCTCTCCCCCTGTATCCGACCTCTCTCCCCCCCTCCCCCCCTCTCCTGCATCTAGCCTGTCCAGCCCCTTAAGAATTTTGTAAGTTTCTATAAGATCCCCCCTCAATCTTCTAAATTCTAGCGAGTACAAGCCGAGTCTATCCAGTCTTTCTTCATATGAAAGTCCTGCCATGCCAGGAATCAGTCTGGTGAACCATTTCTGTACTCCCTCTATAGCAAGAATGTCTTTCCTCAGATTAGGAGACCAAAACTGTATGCAATGCTCCAGGTGTGGCCTCACCAAGACCCTGTACAACTGCAGTAGAACCTCCCTGCTCCTATACTCAAATCCTTTTGCTATGAATGCTAACATACGATTCACTTTTTTCACTGCCTGCTGCACCTGCATGCCTACTTTCAATGACTGGTGTACCATGACACCCAGGTCTCGTTGCATCTCCCCTTTTCCTAATCGGCCACCATTCAGGTAATAGTCTACTTTCCTAAGGTCAGTGGTGTAAAATTTTAATCTCTCAAGCAATGACCTAGAGATGTGCACCATATCCATTGATAAATACATCATAGGCACATAATAAAACTGACATGTGAGGTTTGATAGGAGGTGCACAGTCCAATTTCCCAACAAGACATTTTTAGTGAGAATTAGTGCTACCCTATCAAAATGTTCAATTCAGTTTTTATACACGATTGACATATAAACCAAAGGCACCAATGATTTTTTTGCCAAATTACACTTCAACAGATTCAAAATATTGTATAGTAACCTAAATATTTAGGTTTGGGATTTGAGGTCACCATTCCCCAAAGTAGTGTAAATATGTCTAAATGTGAAAATGCATTACACCAAAATGCCAAAATGTCAAGGAGATGAAAAGGATACAGAGGGAAATAAATGAAGAGAGGAAATGAGGAAAAATGTAAAACTGGGAAAAGATGAAAAACAGACAGAATTAATTCTCCTCAACAGAAGTTCAAGCTGATCATCCTGTTGAGTACTCAGGTGGCAAAATGTGTACAATCAATTATAATTCATTGACTTTGCCGGTTTGCTTCACAGGATATTGCTATAATGTAGTACACTTATATTTGATTCAGTTAAGTTTATCTTAACCCTGATTTAACTTAATCCTGAATTGTTATGTTTAACAACAGAATAAGCCCAGATCCCTGATTAATTCATTAGTCTACAACATTTATGGATAAACTTACTGAATATATATAGGGTTTTCATCAGAAATTAATAAAAGAGCTGGTCACTAAAGCCAAATATACAAAAATAAACTATAGCTTCACTCACAGCGTAAAAATTCTGGGTTTTCCATGGAGTCAACACTCATATCAAGTGAATCTGCACTCATATCAAGTGAATCTGCACTCATGTCGCGTCGTGCTATTGAAGAAAGGAGACAACCAGCATTAATGGTTTACAAATGGAACCTTCTTAGCATAAATATCACCAATAATTTGTCCTGGATCGAATACACTGAAGCAACATACGGGAAAGTACACCAACGGCTCTACTTCCTCGGAAGACTAAGGAAGTTTGGCATGTCTTCAATTACTCTAACTGGCTTCTACATATGCACTGTAGAAAGCATCCTCTGAGGCTACATCAAGCTTCGTTTGGCAATAATACTGCCCAAGACCAAAAAAAATTGCAGAGAGTGGTGGATATAGTTGTGGACTAGTCCATCACATAGACCAACCTCTCCACCATCAACTCCATCTACATTTCACGCTGTTTCCGGAAAGCAGCAAACATAATCAAGGATCTTTCTCATCTCGGATATTCCCTCTTACTCCCTTCTCCCTTCAAGCAGAAGATATAAAATCTTGAAGGCACTTACCACCAGATTCTGCAACAGCTTTTTAATCATTGTTATTAGACTACTGAACAATCCTCCCATTAGTTATAGTGTAGTCGTAGTCTTAGTCTTCCAACCTACCCCATTGCAGACATTGAGCTTTTTCTCTTAACGGTTATACTTTAATGCTGTAACACAATATTCTACATTTTTCTCTTCGCACTACCTGTGATACTTATGTATGATTCAATTGTACTCATGTATTGTATAATTTCACTGGATAGCATGTAAATAAAGCTTTTTACTCTATCTTGGTGCATGTGACAATAATAAACCAATGCTAATACAATCTTCGTGTTAATCGCTCCATGAATAGAGGCTTGTAAAATTGTGTTTAGTGTGTGATATTATTATTTCACTTTCTTCTTAAGCTTTGACATTATATTTCATTTTCAGATATTACCTCTGAAAGAGTGTATATAGTTCTGAGCATGCTTATTATTGATGATATGTCAACAAGGAACGTAGAAATTATCTGCACTATGATTAATGATGGGTCTGTTTCATTAATCACATACATAAGGAGTTAGCAATAACAGTTGTCACTGAAACAGAAAATATGGGAAATAAATTATCTGTTGAATTGAACACTTGGTACCAGAAGTACAATCCGAAATATACGTGTGCCTGTCATTTAACCCTGCATTTTGGAGGTTATGGGAGAATGATTAGGCTTGACATCAAGGCAGCTTTTGACCCAATGGTTAAAGTCACAACTTCACCAAAGAAAATGGTTGTTATTGTCAATCACCTGAGGCCGAAGACATCACTCCAAGAGTTTGTCAGAGCATTGTCCTGTACCCAACCATCACCGTTGCGTCGTAAATTACAACAGGTCAACAGCAGATATTATCCCACTGGCTCTCCACTCTGGTCTAGATATCAGGAACACATACGTCAGGCTACTGTTCAATGACGACAGCTCAGCTTTCAGCTCCAACCTCATCACCAAGCTCCTAGACCTGGGTGTCGGTACCAACTTTGCAACTGGATTCCTGGTGTCTTCGTCAGTGGTGCTGAATCAGTATGGATCAGTTACAACATCTCCTCCTACTGACCATCAATACAGATGTACAGTATCTCAGGGCTGTGTGCCCCAACCCCTGTTCTATTATAATTGTGGTTGGCTGAATCATGTATGGCAATAAGTCAGTGTTTAGGAGAGCGACAGTACACCTGGTTGAGTGGTGCCGCAACAACCAGCTTTCATACAATGTAAATAAAACCAAGGAACTAACTGTTGATTTCAGAAAGAGGAAGTCGGGCGACCAAATGCCAATTTTCATTGGTGGGTCGGTTATGGAGAGAGTTAGTAGGTTCCATTCCTGGGTGTTATCATCCTGGGCAAAGTACATAGATGGAATCACAGCCAACATGCAAGTGCCTCAGCTTTATGATGAGTTTAAAGAGATTTGCATTTCACTAAATGCTCTTATAAAATTCTACAGATATACTTTTGAAAGAATCCTGATTCGTTGTATCTTGGCTTAATACGGCAATTCCAATGCATAAGAACGTAAGAGGCAGCAGACATAATGGACTCAGGCCAGTCTATGACAGGCAAAACCCTCACCATCAGAGAATCTAAATGAGGTGCTGTCTCAAGAAGGTGGCATCTATCATCAAGGATTCCCATGATGTCGGCCATGTCCTCTTCTTCTTGCTACCATTCAGCAGGAGGTGCAGAGGTCTGAAGACCCACCACCAGGTTCAAGAATAGCTACTTTCCCGCAACTGTCAGGTTCTTGAACAGACCTACTCAAGCCTAATTCTACTTTGGCTATGGAAAACTATTTGACCTTTGGCATCACAATTGTCCTATTTTCTTATTGTGTTTTGTACCACTGTCTAGTTCTTTTGCACAGGCTCTTTCTTTTCCCAGTTTTGTTTAATTCATCTATAATTTATGTTTTTGTGTGTTATCTGCCTCTACATGCCCATAACACTGCTGCAAGCAAGATTTTCATACCTGTACCTCACTGTACTTGGCAGCAGTATGTATTGTTTATAAAATGCACCACAGTTACTTATGCAAGTCACTACAAGAGCACCACATGCAGCAGCCACTGCTAACGCAATAAGAAAGATGAGAGCAGCATGTGGGTATGCTACACCTGCAGATTCCCTTCCATTGCTTGTTCTTGAATGTCACGGGGTCTAAATCTATGAAATCACTACTCAACAACATGGTACGAATACTTGTACTAGACCAATTGCAACGGGTTAAGAAAATGGCATTGACAGTGAATCCTGGACCCCATAACGTGAATGAAAACGATACCTGGTTATGATCATACATATATATTTGTTATATGTAAATTGATAGTGATATTCCAAAACTTGCATGTGGTTTCCATTCATTGGCTGTAAATCACAAGTGGGTGTGTCCAAGTGGAGGTCTGGGAGAATGGGAGTGGTGGAAGCCAGCAAACCACAGTTTGATGCTCATGACATCAATGGTGGACTGATGGAACCAGACTGATGGAAAAGATGTCTGAGTCGTTCAGTTTTATTGGTCCGCTTCAAAATCCAATCGCCGTGTCTAACTTTTCTCAAGGATGGATTCAGTGAGTGTAGATTGATCTCCCCTCTCCCCTCCACCCCCCCCCTCCCTCTTCCCCCCCTCCCATCCCCATCTGTCCTTCTCCACACCCCCCCCCCCACCCTTCCCCTCTCCTCCCCTTCTTCCCTTCCCTTCCCCCTTCCTCCCTTCTCCCCTCCCCACTCTTCTCCCCCTTCTCCACTCCCTTTCCTCCCATCTCCCCCTTCTCCCTCCCTTCTCACATTCTCCAACCCCCACTTTCCCTGACGCCCCCCCATTTGTGGACCTAGCCTGTGACAGCTAGATCTCACTAATAGTACTGCACAAAGGCCACACCATCTGTTTTAGTAACATTGACTATGGAGTAAATGCATACTTTGGGAACAACAGCCCCCCCCCCCCCCCCCGCCCTCTCACCTTGCTTCAAAATGGATGGTGGGTATTTAGACTCAGTGGCTGGAGCAGGTGGGTGGCACTGGTACATTGACAACATTGCCTGTACCCAGCCTCTGGGAGTTTGGAGAGACCATTGAAAGAGAGATCTGCTTCTGGGACAACTCGTGGCCAACAGTTTAGTTCCCATGAGGAGCACGCAGAACATTGGGGGTTTGAGTCCAATCTCTGGGGCCCCTGTGTCACATTTAGTTCAGAGATACAGTGCCCTTCGGCCCACTGAGTCCATACTGACCAGCGATCCCTTGCACACTATCTCACACACGCAAGGGACAATTTATACTTATACCAAGCCTATCAACCTAGTTAGGGCTAGAGTTAGGGCTAAGGTTTGGTTTAGTGTTACGGTTAGGGCTAGGGCTAGGGTTACGGTTAGGTTTAAGGTTCGGGTTAGAGTTAGGGTTCGGGCTAGGGTTAGGCTTAGGGCTAGAGTTAGGGTTAGGACTAGGGTTAGAGTTAGGGTTTCCTCCTGAACTCCAAAGGCACACAGGTTTGTATAAATTGTCCCTAGTGTGGGATAGTGTGCCGGGAATCGCTGGTCACAGGCTGGGTCCACAAATGGGGGGCATCAGGGAAAGTGGGGGGGTTGGAAAATGGGAGAAGGGAGAGAGAGGGGGAGAAGGGGATGTGAGGGGTGGGGGGTGGAGAAGGGGAGAAGAGTGCAGCGGGGAGAAGGGAGGAAGTGGGGAGAAGGGAAGAGGGGGGGAGGGGAGAAGGGCGGGGTGTGGTGAAGAAGGGATGGGGAGGGAGGGCGGAAGAGGGGGGTGGAGGGCAGAGGGGAGTTCAGTCTACACTCACAGAATCCATCCCTGTGAAAAGTTAGAGAAGTTGATTGGATGTGGAAGTGGACCAATACATCTGTAAATAAACTGAATGACTCAGACATCTTTTCATTTGCACAATCAACATTGCCGTATTGTATTAATTTTAATATAATAATGTTTAAAATCCATGCATTGAAGGAAAAATATCTTACAACCCATCTGTGGTCCCTAACCCTAACCCTAACTGGCCGTCACCCGCAGGACAGCATACGTCAGCGTGTGACAGGGCGCATGACATGATGAGACACCCAAATGTCACCCCTTGAACATTCCAAAATCCAGGGGTGACATGAGACGGCGTGCGTCACCTGCGCGACACTAAATGCATCACCACACATCACGCCGTGTCACGACCCGACCATGACGTGACAACCTCTTTTCAGGCTGTTGCCGAAAATATCGCCCAAGTGGGACAGGTCCTTTCCTGCTAGAGGCAGGAAACATGTTCCCGATGTCGGGGGAGTCCAGAACCAGGGTAAGAATAAGGGGTCAGTCATTTAGAACGGAGATGAGGAAACACTTTTTCACAGAGAGAGTTGTGAGTCTGTGGAATTCTCTCTGCCTCAGAGGGAGGTGGAGGCCGGTTCTATGGATACTTACAAGAGAGAGCTAGATAGGACTTTTAAAGATAGAGGAGTCAGTCGATATGGGGAAAAGGCAGGAATGGAGTACGGATTGGAGATGATCAGCCCTGATCACGTTGAATGGCGGTGCTGGCTCGAAGGGCCAAATGTCTGTTGCTATTGTCTATCATCAAATATCAACATTTCTGATCTCATAATGGCGGCAGTTTTTGGAACAGTTGGCAATTGATTCTACCAGTCTGCTTATCTTCTGACCTGAGATGATAGTAAGTAGGGACAATTACAATGGATCCAAGCACCATTTCTTCTTCTGAATAGGCACATTACAGTCCTCAGGATTAAACATTAAATTCATAGCCAGTCTTTTCCTAAAGTGACCTGCTCCGACAATATTTCATATTTTTATGACGTACTAGACCAAGTGCAGACCTGTTGGGTCTGCTCCCCCAACGCACCCGTTCCCTACCCGTAGCCCCCACGGGAGACGTGGCCCTCCAACTCAAGCCGTTCCCGAACATAAGATTCCAGCACTCAGCAGTGCGGCTGTTTTTAAATGGCGTCTTTGAGGCGAGAGGTGGGCGCCAGCAGCCGCTATGGTCGCTGGCCAGCAGGAGGCGGCAAAATGAGTGAGTGGTGGGGAGGGGGGGGAGAAGAGAAGGATTTTATTAAAAATGTGTACATAAACACGACAAAATTTAATCAGGAGTGGATACTTGGAATGAAAAGTGAAATCTCTACCGAAATGGAAAAAATCTCGGCGTTTCTGCGTCTGGTGTTGGCGTAGCAACGAATCAAAGGCTGGCACCCACAAGTCAGGCAGAAACACACACACACACACACAGTTTTAATATCATATAGATTAGCGGGCTATTTAGCCCATCGATCATCCAGTACTGAGTGTATGTCCATCAGAGTTCTCTACTTATGTCCCTGAAAATAAACTTTTACAGGCAGTAGAGGTACTGCCTCAGAGCTCCAGCAAACCTGTTTCACACTTGTTCTAGTGCTTTCTGTCTACAATTTGCATGTTCTCTCTGTGATCATGTGGATTTCCACCAGATGCTCCAGATTTCTCGCGCATTCCAAAAACCTGCAGGTTGGTAGGTTAATTGATCCGAGTGTGCATCTGAGTGAATTAAATGTGTGAGCAATAGGTTGATAGGAATGAGGGAAGAATAAAAAATGGGTAAGTGGGTAATTGATGGTCAGCATGGTCTTGTTGGGCAAAAGTTGCAGTGCTCTCACACCACTCTTGTGCACTGAAACATTTGCATCAATTCTCACTTGATTCTCTTAGCACAACTAACACTAGGGGTAATCTATAGGTCAACTAATCTACCAACTATGCGTAGGAAAGTCTGAAGAAGGGTCTCAACCAGAAATGGTGCCCATTCCTTCTCTCCAGAGATGCTGCCTGTCCCACTGAGTTACTCGAGCATTTTGTGTCTATCTTTAATCTACCAACTAGATGGATCAAGGACAATTGTTGAGTGAAAGAAACCAAATACAGAAGTAGTTCAGGTCTGGAAATTACCACCTGAAGAAATAATGACAACAAATTGAATCATGAGCTTCAAAAGAGATAGCAGCTTAGTTAGATCGTAATATCGATGATGAAAGGCAATGACAAGGTGTTACGTAGGAGACTGTTGAGAAATTAAGAAGCCTAGGTATCGGAGGAAGTGCATAATCATGATTGATGTTACATGAACCCATTTATTCCAACTCTGTTTTCTATGTTTCTGCAGCCTCATTTGGATTGGCTCATGCGGAAAAATCTTTTCTGTGCCTAGAGCTTTCGCTTTCCGTGATCATACAAAACCTTTGACCATCACTGATCTTGGGTTTAGCAGGTGGCAAGCTCACCGAATGCCAGATGCAATACACCAATGCCAGATGCCTTCCAATGGCTGTATTAGAAACAAACTCAAATATCTTTAATTTAAGGCAACAAGACTTTCTGCTAAACTGTGGGATCTGTCCTCCAACACTACTCCATGGCAATGTTGCTGCTAAACAAAGGAATTAGGGTTAGGTTCATTGCTCATCGATAACAATTCTAAAGATAGTTGGCTGCTCACTAATAGCAAATATGCCTTATTATGTAGACAGTGTACAAATAGGCTGATGACAATTTGACAAAAATCATTTCTATGTCCTGTTGAAAAATGAAAAAAACGAATGATTTTGTTTTTGTTATTTTCCTTACATTCAGCTAATATTCCAGGTCCCCTTAGTAGCTACATAAACCTGCATACTCTTTTTGAATGTGTTCAGTGACTGAGTCTCCAGGGCCTTTTTGGATCGAAAATACCAAAGATTTACTACCCACCATGTGAAGAAATTTCTTCTCAATCCTTTCCTGAAAAAAAATCTCTTATTTTGAGACTGTGACCCTGGTTCTAGACATCCCAACTAAAGGAAACAGCATGAAAATCAAAACAAAAAATTGCAAATGTTGGAAATCTAAAAATAAAACAAAAAATACTGGAAATACTCTGCAGATCATGTGTAAGAAGAGAAAGAGAGCTAATGTTTCAGTTCAAGAACCTTTGTCAGAAAGGAATCATCATCCCTGTACATATCTGTCAAGCCACATAATTTGAGTGGGTAGAGCCCTAGCCTTCTCAATCTCTTAATTAACAAACTTGCTCTTCAAAGAATTAAATCAATCAGTACAAAATTATCAGTTTTTATTTCACACATACATTCTGATGTTGAGAAGGTTAAGAGTTCCTTAGGTGGTATTAAGTCTGCTGTGAGCTGAGTCTGAGAAAACACTTGGGAGACTATTTAACTTCTTGGGAAACTAACAGAGAAAACACATAAAATAAGGATGATGAGTTCCTAAAGTTTAGACCTGTTAACAGAACCATGTCTTCTGCACATGTTCTTTATATTTCAACCACTTAGAGGTTAAATTTAATTAATTTACTGATTAGAGCTCATCAATTCTAAAACTAAACCATGCGTGTTTAGAAATCAAATGTCATTTAATTCTGATTCATGAAATGGGCGTATTTTTCCCAAATGCCATATTATGCCCCTATCCCACTTAGGAAACCTGAACGGAAACTTCTGGTGACCCACGGTGAATGGAGGAGGTTATGGACACACAAGTGCTGATGGGTCCCCTGCATCACGAATTAGGCCAATTGAAACCAGTATGAAGTATTACTTCAGTGAAGATCCCTGAGGTGGTCATTTAAATCAAAAAAAGTTTCAGGCTTGCTGCACAGTTTGATCCTTGTGTAAAAAGCTATGGTCAAAGGTTTTCATCATTTTCTATCAGTGAGCCAGAAATATGCTCCAAATGTAATGATGAAGCATATAATACAACAGCAACAGCCTGGAACTTGTCAGGAAGTGCAGTTTAGTTTCTCAATAGATGGCGTGTTCATTTAATAGTGCAAACACTTCAAAATATGCAAAACAATTCTTATGCAGTTTACGCGCACAAAATAAAAGGGAAGGTACTGCTCAGACTAAATTACCCTCAAAATTTGTCCTTAGAAGATCAAAGTTCTTGAGTGATATTTCCCGTATCATTAAATGCTTTGATGATGATATGTGCGCAATGTATTATAATTCTGCAATTGCCTGACAGGATATTGTTATGATATTGAGGACTTGTCTTTGTTGCACTAAAACTTGAAAGTTTAAAAAAAACTGCAGGTGAAACAAAATCAAAAACGAACAGAAAATTTGGGAAATTTGATGACGGGCCTCCAACCTGATATATTAACTCTGTTTCTCTTCTTACCGATGTGCCTGATCTGATGAGTATTACTAACATTTTCTTTTTATTTAACTAAAGATGTTCATTTTATGTCTGGTCACTGGAACAAAATAATACAAACGAGCAAAACCAAAGCTGTACTTACAGCTAGAAAATTGTGGCTGGTCTAGTGAGTCAGCAGTCATTTCAAGTGAATCTGCACTCATGTCACATACTGTAATTGAAAGACAAAGACAATATTAAAGTTCATATTACATCACCAATAAATGCAATAATACTGTGTTAAGAGTCATATTGTGTTCTTTTTTCATTATACTATGATAATATATTCCCTTTTCAAATGCACTCTTGCCTCGATGAGCCTATGATTCTGAGCCAGATCTTTCAAGAATTAAAGAAGTACCAACGTGGTGAAGCTACAACATCTTCACCAAAATGCAAGGGAATAGACAATGTTAAGTGACCTCACTACAAATAGATCAGATCAAACACAACCCTGCCAAATCTTGTTATTAATGACGAAACAATTATACATCAAAAGGTGAAAGTGGCTGCAGAGCATCTTCATCCTCAATGACATAATATAAACTTGATTCATGTTCACATGACAGCCTCTAGCTTCAATAGACAATAGACAATAGGTGCAGGAGTAGGCCATTGGATCCTTTGAGCCAGCACCGCCATTCAATGTGACCATGGCTGCTCATCCACAATCACTATCCCGTTCCTGCCTTCTCCCCATATTCCCTGACTCCACTAGCTTTAAGAGCCCTATCTTTTGAAAGTATCCAGAGAACCGGCCTTCACCATCCTCTGAGGCAGAAAATTCCACACTCACAACTCTCTGTGTGAAAAAGTGTTGCCTCAACTCCGTTCTAAATGGCTTACCTCTTATTCTTAAACTGTGGTCCCTGGTTCTGGACTCCCCCTACATTGGGAACATGTTTTCTGCCTCTAGCGCGTCCAAACCCTTAATAATCTTATATGTTTCAATAAGATTGTCTTTCATCCTAAATCCCAGAGTATACAAGCCCAGCCGCTCCATTCTCTCAGCATATAACAGTTCCACCATCCTGGGAATTAACCTTGTGAACCTACGATGTACTCCTTCAATAACAAGAATGTCCTTCCTCAAATTTGGAGACCAAAACGGCACACAATGCTCCAGGTGTGGTCTCATTAGGACCCTGTACAACTGCAGAAGGACCTCTTTGCTCCTATACTCAACTCCTCTTGTTATGAAGGCCAACATGCCAGGAGGTTGCACCAATGCAGTCGTCAATGTAGCGGAGGTAGAGTTCAGGGATAGGGCCACGGTACACCTCAAACAAGGATTGTTCGACGTACCCTACAACAAGTCAGGCATAGCTGGGGCCTATGCGCATGCCCATAGCTACACCTTGGATTTGGAGGAAATGGGAGTCAAAGGAAAGGTTGGTGAGGGTAAAGACCAGCTCCGCTAGGCGGAGAAGAGTATTTGTAGACGGGGATTGGTTGGTTCTGCGGTCGAGGAAGAAACGGAGTGCTTTCAGACCCTCCTGATGGAGGATGGAGGTGTAGATTGACTGGACATCCATAGTGAAGATGAGGGAGTGGGGGCCTAGAAAACGGAAGTCATGGAGGATACGAAGAGCGTGTGAGGTGGCTTGGACATAGTTAGGGAGGGATTTAACCAGGGAGAATAGGATGGAGTCGAGGTATTTGGAGATAAGTTTGCTGGGACATGAACAAGCAGAAACAATGAGTCTGCCAGGACAGTCAGGTTTGTGGATTTTGGGGAGAAGGTAAAATCGGGCTGTGCGGGGCTGGGGAACGATAAGGTTGGAGGCTTGGGAGGGCAGGGAGCCGGAAGTGATGAAGCCCATGATAATGTTTGAGATAAAGGCCTGGTGCTCGTCTGAGAGGTCATGGTCCAAGGATAAGTAGGAGGAGGTGTTTTGAGAGTTGGCGCCCTTCCCACCCAAACCACCCCCTCCCCCGCTACTTTCCCTTGCAACCACAGGTAATGCTACATTTGTCGCTTTACCTCCCCCCTTGACTCCATCCAATGACCCAAGCAGTCTTTCCAGGTGAGGCAGAGGTTCACCTGCACCTCCTCCAACCTCATCTATTGATCTAGGTGTCGGCTGCTCTACATCAGTGAGACCAAGCGTATTAATTAGTTGGATAAAAGTAATGTGAATGCTAAATTTGTTGATGACATAAAAATATGTAGGAAAATAAGCTATGAAGAGGGCACAAGGATGCGAGAAAGATTGTACAAAGATCTGATAAATGGAATATAATGTGAAAAAATGAGGTTGACCATTCATTCATAAAAATCAAAATGAAGTATATTATGTAAATGTAAGAGATCAAAACAATCTGAAGTGCACTGCATCGTGAGCTGGGTATTCCTAGTGCATGATTAACAATATCTTAGTAAGGAGATACACCAAGTAATTACAAAATTACGATTGGAAATGAATGTAGTAGTGATTATACCAGTTATATAGGCAATATAAGTCTAGATCTGGAGAAATATGGGCAATAATAATCTTATTTAAGGAATGTGCTAATATGGTAGAAGCAGATCAAACATTTGGTAGATTAACATCTGGATTGGGCAGGTTCTTATGATAAAGGCTTGTGTCCATCAGAGTGTCAAAGAGTGCAAAGCTTCTTGATAAGCAAGTGGCTGTAAAGCTACTGAAGTTGGCTATAAATGAAAGATGAGGTTACAATAAGATCAACCATGTTCTAATTAAATGGTGGTGCAGACTTAAATACCGAGTGGCCTTCCACCATCCCTAATACACATGCTGGAGTGTATTTTCATGTTGAACTGAAAACTATAACTAATAATGTTTCCATAATGTATTTATTTATTTTTGATATCAAGATATAATTACCTTCACTTGCATCTAATGAATCTGCACTGAAATCATGGAGATCTCCAAAGTCTAACAAGCAGAAATTAAAAAAAATCAGTATATGACTTACACATCAAAAGCTCAAAATCAAAATGTGAATATCATAACAGGGAGAAATTTACTTTTCATTATTTATAGTAGAAGGGATTTTGGTTTGAAAAAACTCAGTGATCACCATTAACCCCGTACATCCTAATCTTCTGGATCAGCCTACCGTGGAGGACTTTATCAAATGCCTGACTAAAATCCATGTAGACGACATCCACTGCCCTACCCTTATCAATCACCTTTGTCACCTCCTCAAAAAACTCAATCAAGTCCATAACACATGACCTGCCGCAGACAAAGTCAAGCTGACTGTCCCTTATTAGCCCATTCCCTTCCAATCTGGATAGGTGAAATTTCAGGTTGAAACCCTTCTTCAGATATACCTAATCTTCTCCAATAGCTTCCCTACCAATGATGTGGTGCTCTCCGTGAACTGGCCTATAATTTCCTGGACTATCAAGTGCAGAAGATAAAGTGTTGTTGTAGTAGTCCATTAGATCCGAGAGTGAAGGGGTTGGAACAGGAACTGGGTTCGAGGTAATTAAGCTGCTGAGATCTTCTAGGTTAACATGTCTGATGTTGCGGTATGACATGATGCGATGTACCCTTGATTTACTGAGTGGTAGGTTGGTGTTGAAAAATACAGCTTTATGGTCTGATATGGGTAGTTCAGCAGAGGCGATGTTACATGGTGTATTGCCGCAGCAACAAACTAGGTCAAGGATATGGCCCTTGGTGTGGGTTGTAAAATTGACATATTGTATTAGGTCGAAGCAAACTAACATTTCTTTAAAATCTTTAGTAAAAATATTTTCAATGTTATCGAAATGAACATTAAAATCCCCCATTAGGATAGGATAATATTAGGAGATATTGCACTAAGAGTGATTAAAACTGTGGATAGTTCAGAGATAAACATATTTGATGGCTTGGGTGGTCTGCGCAGAACAACAATAACGGTGGGTGTAGGTCCACAGACCTTAACAGCCAGCTGTTCAAAGGAAGACTGATCAGGTAGAGAGTGATGTTAGTTTTATGCTCTCGCGATAGATCAGTGTGAGACCGCCTTCCCTGCCCGAAGAACGGGGTTTGCATGTAAACAAACCCCAGTAGAGCTGCTGAGTTTAGCTGTAGAAAGTCATTCTGTGGTTGCCAGGCTTCTGTGAGACATAAAAAATCCAATTTGTTATCTGTACAGCCAGGATTTTGCCATAAATGCCATGTGCCTTTACATGCCTTTTTTGATGATCTCACCAAGATAATGCCTTTTTCACAATCGAGTGCCTAAATCAGCCTTTTTTTGCTGTTTTACTATTTTCTCTAGTTGTACCGTGATTACAATGACGTTGTCTATGTTAACATGTTAATATTAATGTTATTATTAACGTGTTAACATATTATAAATTACAAGAAAACCTCCACCACCGGGGCGAAACCGGGAGCGCCACCCTCGGGCGTTCATTCATTTGTGCCTATGCCCGCTGATTCAGTCTTCTCCAAAATCTATTTATTGCTTCCAATTTTGCAAACTTCCCACAAGCTACCACTTCCCTTGAGAAACGTGGTAAAAAAAATTTTGAATAACCTGTAGGTTTTCAACAAAGTAACTGACGATATTCGTAAAGTTCCTGGCGATGTATGTAAAGACATACAAGGAAAATGTGAGAGAGTGATTTTAGCTAACAAAGATCTTGAAGAAATACAAAACATAGCTAAAGTTCTCAAAGGTAGTTGTAATGCACAAGAGAGAGACATGAATATAGAGTCTGTAGCTTGTTTCGGGTATGCACCAGTGACCTCAGCTGTGATGAAGTCATTGACCAGAGGGGCTTTATTGGTGATCGGATGTTGTAGAGGGCAAACTTAAAAAGGAGCAGGAAGCCGCATTCAATAGGCTGACGGCTCGGCCGGTGCAGCTATCATCATTATGTTACCAAGAGGGAGCAGGCAGCCGGATTCAGTACGCTAACGGCTTGGCCGGTGCAGCTACTGTCATTGAGGCTCCGAGAGGGAGCAGTTTTCGGGCTCCAAGGGAGCAGGCGGTTCAAAAAGGGAGCTAGCCAGATGCCTGATGGAAGCAACACCTGGCTCAGGGTTGCGTTATATTCCTCCCCTCTACTCCGCTGAGGCTCCAGAAGGGAGCAAGCCCGGACTCAGAGTCATTAGCAGGCGCGACCTGTCCAGTGAGTGTATAATAGAATTGTGTTCCTGGCTCAGGAGACACTTACAGGATGCTCCAGTCAGATGCTTGTGGAAGCAACACCTGGCTCAGGGTTGCGTTATATATCTCCCGCTCCGAAGAGGGGAAGCAATACCTGGCTCAGGTTTGCTTTACAATGTCCCCCGCTCAGAAGAGGAGAAGCAACACCTGATTCAGGGTTGCGTTATTTTATCTCCCGCTCAGTAGAGGGGAGAACTGGAGATTATTACATAAGTAACTCCAACTATGGGGATATCGACAAGGAATTTGAATCCCCTGAACTTATGGGGGATATGCTGCAGTTTAATCATATGAGGGAGTTCCGGCTCTTGTCACATATTTTGCTATCCCTTCGGGGGTAGGAGATCTGCTGGAGGAAATATACCAGTCCAGATGAACTGCCAGACTTTGGATGTTCCAAAAGTCAATCTCGCCATTTGGGATATGTGGGCAAGAATTAAAATGTCAGCGTATCCAAAGGCTATTAACTGATGTCATTTCGGCCTTTGCAAGGGCAGTAGATGGGTTGAACTCTCGATAGTGCAGAAGATGCTTTAGCACTCCTATGTAATACACAGTTGGAGCTAAATTGCCTTAGCAAAATGCTATAAGGCCTGAGGTAATACTTGCTCATTTATGCAGGGCCAGTAACTTGCAGCCTGCAATGTACCTCTTCGGAGAGGACTTATGTTAGCAAGTTTAAGATTTGCAAGGAGAATTTTAGGGAGCTGCGGGGGTGGTAGAACCATCCTATGTGGGTAGGGCTCCAGTATCCCGGTAGGCATATCACCCCAATATATAAACTAATGGCAGGAATCGCTGCTCTGAGGCTGGGTGGAACGCCAGGCCTACTCAATTCAGACCTAGCCAGAGGCCTTTGTTAGGCCCAGGGCCATCACGCTCACCTTGGTGAAGAGAATGTGTTCTGCTCTCTGGCGACTGAGATAGGTCATTCCAGACAGACGACTGCGGCAGCAATTCCTGGTTCAGGGTTGCATTATGATATTTTCCACTCTGAGTGTGACTCTGACTGTGGTTTGAGTATGCAAATGTTATTACATTAGTCACATGAGAGCTGCTGTTGATATTTAAGTTGGGGTTTGACAAACAGGTGGGGACAGATAACCTCCGGAATTTTTCCAGTTTACAAATCACAACTGATTATATGATTCAGTTTCTGGTTGATTATTCCTCTGCGGCAAGAGAAGCCAAAATTTCCGTCCTTATGGTCAACAGAGGAAACTATGGCTATCCAAGTGGAAACAGAGATCTCACAAAAGATGAGTAGTCTGCCCAAGATCAAGAGGGGTATATTTCTAATATTTTCTCAAGGTTGAAGAAAAGTGGAACATGCCAATTCAGGTTAGGATGTGGCTAGTCTGATCATGTGTTTGGTTAGCCAGTTTAAGATGGACAATTCTCATTCAGCAATTTAGCTAATTCAGAGGATTTAGGGCCTCAATCGATCTTGAAGATGCATACTTTTCCATATCTATTCACAAGAGGCACAGATATATCTGGTGTTTTTTTATTTTGATGACAAAGCCAGTGGTGGAAATTCTAGGCTCTACCTAGGGGTTGGCTTCAGGCCGAGGCTATTTACAAAGATTCTAAAGTTAATGCTGCCCTACTCAGATCAAAAGGGCAATGTGTCATGGAGTTTATAGACGACATGCTTTTGTAACTGATAAGACTCAGGGGTTTTATCAGTAGATGCCTCTTACGATATTAAAGATGAGGCAACATGAATTTTAATAGTGTCAATTTGGCCTACTCATTCAGGGCGTCCATTGTAAAAGGTGGCTGAAAGAAGCTCCTACTTACTCGAAGTCATGAGTTCAGCCTATTTCTCGTGCAGCTAGCTCTGCACGGTTGTATGGGAAGTTTGTGAAGAGACACATGTGAGCTACTTTTAAACAGAAGCAGCAGAGGTTTGTGCAGCAGAGCTTCTTTCAGTTTGGGCTTAGAGAAGCGATTATGTCATTGCAGAATTGACACTGCTCGTGCTGCTTTGGCATTCTCTCTAGTACTATAAGTGGGACAATAAATGATTGATTATTCACCCACTGTTGACTAACGTAATGCAAGGTGTCTTTTATATGAACACTATGAAGCCTAAACTCATAGTAGTGTGGAATGTGTATCAGTAAAAATTAGTATGCAGATATTCATCTACTGTATTCCTAATGTGGAGCAGTATCTTTTAAGTGAATTATGCTGTTAGCAACGAATTTCAGCACAAAGAACACAGCCTTTACTCAATCTCCGGCTGGATCTCTGGGTCATATATGACATGAGGTTAAGCGTGTTATGGGAATTATCTCATAAAGCTAAACGGGCACGCCTGGGTACAATTTGGAGTTGACAGCATACCTACCAGATTGGAGATTGGGGGTGTTTATTGTGTATACAGGTACACTCAGCTTACTAGTACCTATGAGATGCAGGATAGTTTTTCTTCCTTGTTATTCAATAGTTTCACAAGAAATTGCTGGTGCAGACTATCCCAACATGAATAGAGTGTAAGCGGTAGTTCATTAGCAGGCAATAGAATGGATCTTCCCCTTTGATCATCTTCTTGCAACAGCAGGAGGCTCTCATAGTGCACTTTCAGAAGTTATAAATTGCGTTAAACATGTCTGGATGGTTGCAGATAGAATTCTGAACAGTGTTGCATGAGTTATTGTCTAACTCAAAGCCAATTGGGACTGTGGTCCGATTAAGGGCAATGGACATGTATGTAAGTTAGCATCATGTTGTTAATAGCCCATGGATTTTCTACCATTTATGGTATATATCTGTTTAAGTGTTTCACACACAGATTGGTTTACTGCATAAAACCACAGAGCTTCGAAGGCTTCACGTAGTCACTCACGTGACTTCGATATAAAATAGAAAGATTAGAGAACTTACCGTTTGAAGTTTGATCTTTATTTATGAGAAGTTGAAGTGAGGGACTACATGCCTTCCACTCCCAACCCTGATTCTCATAAAGATCATTCGGTAAGTCAAGGGTTATTAATCTTTCTATAGTTTAAGTTCGTGCAAGTGGTATGTGGTTTCATACAGTTGCTCTGAAGATTGACGCGCATGCAGGCTGATGGGCTCTTCACGTAGTCCCTCACTTCAACTTCTCATAAAATAAAGATCAAACGGTAAGTTCTCGTTAAATCTTTCTATTAAAATTGTCAATAAAAGCTACGTTGCGGAGTGCACAAGTGGACTGCAGCCAGGTGTGGAGGCTCAGAGTGCAGCTAAAACAGTCCATGCCACGGAGCGGAGGTATGGGCCCGGAGATAAAAATCCGTTTACCATGAGGGAGTCAAGGAGACTGCTGAAATTCCCGTTTTAGTATTTCAGAGCTCTGGCTGGGAAAGATGTTGCAGTCGACATGGACGATGATGTCACGGGCAAGGGGGTGCTGGGAATTTTGTTCAGGAGATCAATCACTTTAGCACCAGGAAAGCAAAAAGTCGCCGCTGATTTCCTTTTTTTTTTTCTTTTTAATATTTTTATTGATTAGAAGTAAAGTATATTACAATAGTACAAGCCAGATATATCTTATTACATTTATTGTACCCCTTCGGTTTTTAAGCTTTAAGGAAAGATATAGATAAAGAAAGTAGAGAAAGTGAGAGAAAGAAGGTTGTGTTTGTGTAAAAGAGTGATCAATGAGAAATAAACACAGGGACTCATTGGTTAGAGAAAAGAATTAAGAAATAGACCCTAGAAAAAAAAGGAGGAAAAAGGAAAAAATAAAAATAAAAGAACCAAAGCTCTATTATAAAAACCGCGCAAAAGGGATATACCAACTTCATATCTTTCCTCTCCCCTTACCAGATCCTGACACCATCTATTTTTTGAAGTACTGATGCACCTTATTCTTGTAGTAAGTCGATAAATGCAGACCACATCTTTTGGAAGTGGTCTGATTTGCCTGCAAGGAGGAGTCTCATATCTTCCAGGTGTAATGTTTCAAACATATTTGAAATCCACATATTTAATGTTGGTATAGGAGCGTTTTTCCAGAATTTAAGTATAAGCTTTTTTCTAATTATTAATCCATAATTAAATAGATTCTTTTGAAACACATTTAGTTCAGGGCTACCTTCCATTGTTCCAAAGATAATCCATTCAGGTTTAGGTATCAGTTTTATTTTTAATAATTTTGTAAAGATTTCAAAACTGTCAGTCCAAAATTTTTGAATTTTTATACAAAAAACAAAGGAGTGCGCTATGGTAGATCGGCTTGAGATCGGCATTTATCACAAATAGGTGAAACGTTAGGAAAAAGTTTACTTATTTTGGTTTTTGAATAGTATAATCTGTATAAGATTTTGAATTGTATTAGAGTGTGTCTAACGTTAATCGAGCATTTATGCACATATTGTAAATGTTTATCCCACCTCTCTTTTGAAATTTTTATAGCTAGTTCTTGTTCCCAGTCTCTTCGAATACCGTCGGTTGAAGGTATTTCTATATTTAAAATAATGTTATACAAGTATGATATTAAGTTTGCTGATTCAGCCTTTGTCTTCATTGCTTCATCCAGTAAATCTGGCGGCATATTATGATAATCTTCTGTATATTTTTTCAGGTAGTCAGATATTTGAAGATATTTAAAGTAATGGTTATTTCTCAGATTATATTTTATTTGTAATTGTTGGAATGATAATAATTTTCCATTTTCGTACAAATCTCCGAGCGTTTTAATTCCCATTCTGTCCCATTGTGTAAATGATTTATCTATAATAGAGGGTTTAAATGATGGATTATTAGCTATTGGAGATAACAAAGATAGATTTTTAATTTTAGGGTATGTTTTATTTGTTTCCAGGTTTTAATTGTACTGTGTATAATTGGATTTTTATTATAATTTGTGTTATTCAAGTTCATTGGTGAGAAGAGGATCGCTCCAATATTACAAGGGGAGCAGTCCTCTCGCTCCATTATAATCCAATCCACCTGCTGGGCAGAATTGTCCAGCAGGTGAATCATATGTTTAATATTTACTGCCCAGTAATAGTACAAAAAGTTAGGAAGTGCTAAACCACCCAATTCTTTAGGTTTGCTCAAGTGAGTTCTTTGTATTCTGTGGGATTTATAGCCCCATATAAAATTTGTAATGTCTGAGTCCAGTTTTTTAAAAAACCTTTTTGGTAGATATATAGGGATTGATTGAAATAGGTATGGAATTTGTGGTAAAAAGATCATTTTTATAGCATTTATTCGGCCTATTTAAGACATCGGAAGCATTTTCCAGAATTTCATTAAAGTATTTAATTTCTTAAGTAGGGGACTATAATTAGCGTTGTACATAGCTTGATATTTTCTAGTGATTTCGATTCCCAAATATTTAAATTTTTCTGTGGCTATTTTAAAAGGGAATTTTGAGAGGTGTGTTGAGTCTTTCGGTTTTATCGACATAATTTCGCTTTTATTCCAATTTATTCTGTATCCTGAGAAAGATCCAAACTCCTCGATTAGGTTTAATATGTTTGGTATACTAGTTTGGGGTTTTGTGATGTACAGTAGTACATCGTCTGCATATAAGGATATTTTGTTATTTGAATATTTTGTATTATAACCGTGGATATTCGGATGTGATCTAATTATTTCGGCTAAAGGTTCAATTACCAGAGCAAATAACAGCGGTGATAATGAGCATCCTTGTCTGTTGCCCCTTGCTAATTGGAATTCCTCTTAACGTTCCTTACAATTGAATCTCCAATGATAAGTATGGTTGAAGGGGGCGTGGATGGTGGAGAAGATTTCACCCATGGTGATGGAGTGGATAGAGAAGGGCGGACAGTGAGGTGGGCAGAAGCCCGCCGCGGGGCTGGTGTAAATATCGGCGTGGAGCGACGAGACCTGAGGCGGGAGTAATGCTGAGGTATTGGTGGTGGAGTAATCGGAGGTGACAGTGAGCTGTGGGACCCACGGGACGACAGGGGAAGTGGAGAAGGCGGCAGGGACTTCGCAGCCAGAGGAGTGAAGTCATGCTGGTCGAGGATGTCATATTTGTTCTCCAACTGCCTGTTATAGTGAGGTGGTGCATGAGAGAAGTGCGGAGGAGCATGAGAGAAATGCCGCCTCCTCCTGCCGCGAGCACTGACCAGAGACCAGCGCTCTTGATGGGATGTAGTGGAGCTGACCAGGGCTTTAGGTCTAGCCCCAAGCCATCGCCAGGAGTTATCAGGGGCAGTGACCGGAAGAAGGGCATCAGCAGCAGGACAAGGAGCAGGCTCACGGGCATAGGTTGTGTCAGTATGTGCTGGACCGAAGGTGATGCTGTCTAGGAGTTGTTCAGCTTCCTGGATCTGGTACAGAGTGCAGATTCTTCCGTCCAGCTCTGTGATCTTCTCGGACAGACAGGCGCAGCTGACACAGCCGGATGGGGAGGTGAGTGGAGCCATGGATTGTAGATGGGGTGGCGGGACGCAGTCTGGATACTTCTTGTGGATCTTCTCGCCCTCCGAGCGCTGCTTCTCAAAGAGATATTCCTCCTTGTACTGGAACTTCATGATCCTGGCCGCAGGTGAACATGGAAGAGTTGATGAAGAATTCTGAATGCGGATATAAGTGCATGCTATTTTTTTGCTTTTGGTATATGTTAAGCCTTCATGGCTACTTTTTTTATGTTTATTAATAATTGTCTCGTTACATACTCGGAACAATTAGGGGCCGGTACGTAGTGGCCATTTCGCTTATTTTGTGAGTCATTAATTATGGCATTTGTCTTTAAATTTTAGTCGATCCATAATTATGTGGGTGGGATTTATTAAGTAGTCAATGTCGTGTTTGGCGCTGGGTTTCTTGCGCAGAAGCTTAGTTTTAGTTTAGCTTGGAGCTACATGGCAGAAGGAACATCCTTCGACCATGTAGAATTTGCCGAGCACGAGGGGTTTTCTAATGTTTAAAGCGATATGCTGGAGTTTGACGAAGATTAAAGTGTACGAGTCAAAGAAGAAAGTCGGATGAATATCTTATTGTTTTTCTTCAACAATAAAGAAACTATTAATCAAAAAACTGTGTTATGAAGATTTATCTGTTGAGCAGCTCTGGTGGTCTCTCGGAGAGCTCACATGCGTATTACGACATTCTCCTAAAGCCATGTAGTCTCTTAAGTGGCTAGAGGGAGTAATCTCTTGAACAATATAAAAATCTGCCGCTACAATGCCAACATGCTGTGTAACTGTAATGTATGTCAATAAACTTGTTGGATCGTTACTGTGCATGTGTATTTGCTCTACATGGTGTCAGAGTTTCCGGACCAATTCTATGCCTAGTCAGTCTGAAGAAGTGTTTCGGCCCAAAACATTGCCTATTTCCTTTGCTCCATAGATGCTGCTGCACCCGCTGAGTTTCTCCAGCATTTTTGTGTACCTTCGATTTTCCAACATCTGGAGTTCCTTCTTGAACTCTATGCCTAGTCTATCGGGTTTTCTTTTGTTTTATTTCCCCAGTATTTTTTTCCCCACCTTCTTTATGGCTCATACATTTAAGAAGCCTGACCCCCTCGTCTTCGATGCCGACCTTAGTGAGCATTGGAATATTTATAAAAAGATTTTAAAGTCTACATTCGGGCTGCCCATCTTGGAGCGCCTCCCGATCTTATAGCTGCTGTACTTCTCAACGTCGCGGGTTCAGAAGCAATTCAACGAGCTGAATGGTTCAACTATGCCCCGACTGTATTGGATGACAACGACACGGAAATCACCCCTGCAGTCTATTAATGATCCGGTTTGTCTGATGAACAAGTTCAGACAATTGTGTGAACTTCGGACTAATATAATGATGGAGCGCAACTTTTCTTTTCAAAGAAATCAGCTACCTGGCGAGCCAATCGAGGTTTACTTAAGTACCATAAAGCACACTGCCAGTCGGTGCCGTTTCGGAGATCTGTGTGATGAGCTTGTCCGTGACAGATTGGTGAGTGGCATCTTGAGGGTTTGTGGCATCTTCAAGGTGCCAGGGTTCAAGATGTTACAAACCAAATTCAGAACATCCTCACGAGGGAAGGTGAACAGGCACAAACAACATGGGAAGAAGAGGAACGAGGTTCTGCAACATCAGTTCAGAGAGCTGGGAAGAAGGCTGAAAAGCAGGACTTCTAAGGTGGTTATCTCTGGATTGCTTCCAGTACCTCGTGCTAGTGAGGACAGGAACTGGGAGATAGGGGATCTGAATGTGTGGCTGAGGGGCTGATGCAGGGACCAGGATTTAGATTTATAGACCGCTGGGATCTCTTCTGGGGTAGGGGTGACCTGTACAAAAGGATGGGTTACACCTTAACTGGAGGGGGATTGACGTTCTGGCAGGCAGGTTTGCTAGTGCTACACGTGTGGGTTTAAACTAAATAGTGGGGGGGAGGGATTGACAAATTGGGAGTATAAAGATGGAGTTGAAGGGAAAGTGAGTACAGGAAAATTTGCAAAAGACTCCTGAATTAATGGGAAGGAAAGTTCGAGAAGGGATAAGAAAATAAGGTCAGGTCAAATTGCGAGCAGTGCGAGAGGGTAGGTGAATACCGAGGTCAAAGTGTTGTATATGAATGCGCAAAGTATAAGAAATAAAGTGGACGAGCTTGAGGCTCAGTTAGAAATTGGCAAGTATGATGTTGTGGGGATTATAGAGACATGGCTGCAAGAGGGCCAGGGCTGGGAACTGAATATTCAAAGGTATACCTCCTATCGAAAAGACAGACAAGTGGGCAGAGGGGGTGGGGTAGCTCTGTTGGTGAGGAATGAAATTCAGTCCCGTGCAAAGGGTGGCATTGAAACAGGAGATGTGGAGCCAGTATAGATAGACCTAAGGAATTGTAAGGGTAAAAATACCCTAATGGGGCTTATCTACAGGCCGCCAAACAGTAGCCTGGATATAGGTTGCAAGTAGAATCATGAGTTAAAATTTGCATTTAGTAAAGGTAATGCTACGGATGTTATGGGAGATTTCAACATGCAGGTAGAATGGGAAAATCAGGTTGGTACTGGACCCAAGAAAGGGAGTTTGTGGAGAGCCTCCATGATGGATTCTTAGAGCAGCTTGTATTTGAGCCTACCAGAGAGAAGGCAATTCTGGATTTAGTGTTGTGTAATGAACCGGATTTGATAAAGGAACTTAAGATTTAAGAGCCTAAAGGACGTAGTGACCATAATATGGTTGTTTACAATTGTAGAGGGAAAAGGGTAAATCGGAGGTTTCAGTGTTACAGTTGAATAAAGAGGACTATGGGGCCATGAGGGAGAATCTGGGTAAAGTTGACTGGAAAGATATTGGTAGGTATTTCTGGGAATAATACAGAAGGTGCAGGATCAGTACATTCCAAAGAGGAAGAAAGATTCCAAGGGGAGTAAGGGGTGACCGTGGCTGACAAGGGATGTGAGGGACAGTATGAAAATAATATAGAAGAAGTTCTAAGTAGCAAAGATGAGCCAGAAGCAAGAGGATTGGGTAATGTTTAGAGGGCAACAGATGATAACTAAAAAGACAATACGGGGAGAAAAGATGAGGTACGTAGGTAAGCTAGCCAAGAATATAAAGGAGGATAGTAAAAGCTTCTTTAGGTATGTGAAGAGGAAAAAATTAGTTAAGACCAAAGTTGGACCCTTGAAGACTGAAAAAGATGAATTTATTATGGGGAACAAGGAAATGGCAGATGAGTTGAACAGGTACTTTGGATTTGGCTTCACTGAGGAGGACACAAACAATCTTCCTGATGTACTAGTGGCCAGAGGATCTGGGGTGACGGAGGAACTGAAGGAAATCCTGATTAGGCAGGAAATGGTGTTGGGTAGACTGATGGGACTGAAGGCTGATAAATCCCCAGGGCCTGATGGTCTGCATCCCAGGGTACGTAAAGAGAGTGGCTCTAGAAATTGTGGACCAATTAGTGATCATTTTCCAATGTTCTATAGATTCAGGATCAGTTCCTGTGGATTGGAGGGTAGCTAATATTATCCCACTTTTTACGTAAGGCGGGAAAGAGAAAATAGGGAATTATCGACCACTGGAATCGCCAGAGATATTTGAAATTTACCTGGATGGGGCTATAATAACAGTTAAAGCATTGCAAAATAGGCTAACTACAGTTCCCAGGTTTATTTACCAAATTTCCAAACGGAGCTTGGGCTGCTCAGAGCTCAAGAACATTAGTTATCATTTATCTGGAATGATGTTAAACGCTGGATTTTGCTAAGAATGAACTGTTATAGGCCCAAACTATATTTGAAGAATCCCGGTCCCACCCATCCAGTTAAATTTAAAGTTGATACCAATCAGAACTACTTATTATAGGGATTAACATTTAACAATCAACTAACAAGGGATTCCGCCTTGGAGCAAGAGATGTAATTAACAGAAGCCTGGAATAACCTCGTTGATTATTAAGCAGCTTTTTATTCATCAAGATGTAGTTGACAATGTAGCAGCTGTGTATCAGCGGTACAAATTGGGCTTTGCATTAACTGAAGTTAAAACATGCAAAGAATTAACCTCTCTAGTACTATAGGTAATTACAAATAAACCTATGCTATTCTCAGCTGAAGCTACCGAAATCACAATGGTGGCAGTATTCAGCATTGCTCCAGTATTTTTGGTCGGGTATACTTAGTATTACAAATTGATGCTAGTGGTCAAATATGAGAAGTATGGTGTGCCATCTCCAGTTACGGAGGCAGATGCGGGTTGCATAAGTTACCAATTTTCAGTAATTGGTATCAACTACCTATAACTCGGTGCATTCTATACGTTAAAGGTTATTGTAAGAATGTGCACAATCTACATGCTCAACTCCAAGTTGATACACTATGGGGGTGGCATATGTTAGTCACATGGGTGCTATGAAGTTTAAATATCCTGTGATATTTACCTAATCTTATTTTGAAACTACTGTCTCATGTGAAATCTATGAAACACAGGATGGATGTTGGACTACAAAGTATTTAATGTCATTTTGGCTCGATGGAACATCGATATATTTACATACAGGCTTATTTACCAGCCTCAAATCATGTGGCATACAGTGGCAAAACGTACATTATCGTCACTTGGTGGAGGAATTATTGCATGCGTGTTTTCTCCATTCTGCCTCATCAGTGAGGTTTCGCAATTTATCCAGCAAGACACCGCATCAGGCCTCAATCTGCCTGACTGATATACGCAGCCATGGTTCCCGCTAATATAGGGAATTATATAGAACCTATATGGTTATTCAAAGCATAAAATTTGCTGATACAGCATGTGACTCGGGAAACCAGCGTCTGCATGATACATCAAGTCATTGACTTGAAGACTCCGAGACGATTTCCTGCGCCGCGGGTTGTCAGACAAATCCGTGGATTGCTCACTGCAGAATACAGGATAGCAGCAAAAAGAGGCAGGACATCTCCACTTCAGCAGATGGGAAACGGTTTTAGCTGAATACCCATGTTACATGCTATACAGCACGAATAACTGATGTCCTAGAGTTCGTTTCATATGAGTCTTTGACAATACTCAGTTACAGTGCCATTAAACGGTGCAAACGTGCTTCTCATCATATTTGCTGCAGCAAGTGGAACCCATTCTGTCGGACCTCACCCTCTGATATCCAGAATTATATAGGATATCTTAACACAAGTTCTCCCAGGCCCAGTAACATGGGAGTATGGGACATGACGTAATGTTAACATTACTTCAGCAGGGGGCTCCAGTTACATCCTTATCTCAAGCCGGCTCTCAAAAGGTAATAATCCTCATGGCACTGGCCTCAGTGCAACGGGTCCAGTCACGACATAAATTACGACTGGACAGGGTAGTTACATATGTTAATAACATAATATATTATGTTTTGATTTAATAAACCAGAGCTAACCAGGCCTGAGGTACATACAGTTTCATGGCATACCCGATGGACCTTCGGGAATGTGTGGTCACACATTCACAACAATACGTAGGTATGTTACAAAACCTACCTGAATCGTGGCTGAACATCTGCCCCACCCCTTGTGTGTGATTTTGGCGCTGTTTAGAGGGGGCGGGTTTAAAAAGCGATTTTTACTAGGCTGTTGCAATCGAAAATGTTCAGCCTAGTAAATCATTAACGGAAAATCGCTGAAAGACCTCGTCGCAAAAGGTATTATTAGTTTTTATGGCCTTGTAAAATAGTTAGAGTAGTTTAAAAATCACTCTCTAAACTCGCAACCTCTCGCAGCCCCAGGGTTTTATAAAGCAAACAATTAAAGGTATGTACCTTATTTTTACATTAAATGGGGCTTCTTAAGAACCCTGTATATAACGTTTTCTATAGCGAGTAGCTCATTTTGGGCTCTTTATATCCCGCAGTATTTTTCTGGGCATTTGAGGGCACAAATCCAGCGCAATGTGAACGTTCTAAACCAGCACGTTCACAGGAACCCACTAGAAAGCCGATTTAAATTGACTTTAATTTACAGCAATTGAACACTAAATTCCTTCCATTTGGCCTATAAATTGATGTAAATGAGATTTAAAAATCATGTTTTATTGTGAATTATTTGTGAATATTATTTGGACACTTGGGCTATTTAAAAATGTTAATCATTTATTAAGAAATGGATAGATGTTTAGATCTAGTAAATTGAAGTTTGAAATTAGCTACAATTGGGTAACTAACTAATTATATGCTTTAATTTCAGGTCATCCAAGTTAGATTATTTTATATTTGTTTCAGAATGGTTCAATCTATGATAACTGAAAATTTCATTCAGTTCTCTTAATTTTTAAGAAGGTTATGTGCTTTTGACTCTCCACGATCACAGCTTTTTTGTTATGTCCATAGAAAATCAATAGGGAACAAGATGCTAATTTCCGAGTATGAAAATGGCCATAACTTTATTATTACTTGAGATATGAAAGTGAATTAGGTGTCAAATTAAACTTATTGTTATGCTTTATCTGATGGGATAAATTGCAGACTTGATTTTTTAAATCTCAAAATTTTGTAACATTGCTACATTACGTCTAGATCACTTAGAGCCTTAAAGGCTCCAAACGAAACAATGTTTTGTGGAAGAAAGATATATATATAAATTTCATAAGAAGTTTCGTTCTACCATCTTCAGGTGGTAAAATGGGAGTTTGCGAATGCAGCGGGAGTCAATACTAATATTTTAACACGCACTCCACCGGGGCTGCTACCACATCAGGATTTTGTACGTTTCCTTTGGACCACATCCTAGTAGCTGCAGGATGGTCATACTATACAAACTTTTAATACAACCCGTTGCCAAATCGGGGGTATTTGCCAACTAAATTTTTTGACTCTGTTAATAGTTTCCTCTGAATGAAAGGGGTCCTATTATTTTCATTGGATGATCAAGCATCAGCATAATAAACCAAGTCATGTCTGAATGCATGAATCTTTTTTCACTCATCCATGGTCACTTCATGCAGTGTGTTACGCATGGATTCGGTTCCGGCGTGAAATCAGAGCTTTGAAATCTTCACGTAGTCACTCACGTGACTCCGAAGTAAAATAGTAAGATTAAATGAGAACTTACCAGTTTGAAGTTTGATCTTGATTTTATGAGGAGTTACGATGAGCGATTACGTGCCCACTACTCCCACCCTCATATTATCAAGGTCATATGGTAATTCCACTTCTCAAAATCTTACTATGTTCATGCTCAACTACTTGTTTCTGGGATTACTCACCGCTACTTTGAAGTATGACGCGCCAAGTGAGATGACGGCCTTCTTCACGTAACCACTCAACTGCACTGTTTACATCAATAAACTTTTAACCTCTTCGAAAATTAAATTTATCTTTGTTATCTCTCTGTTCCACTCACATGCTTTAAGATAGGCCTCAATTATTGGTCATCTTCTTTTATCTTGTGGTGTAAAACATTGTTTGAAAACATTGCTCCGAATTTCTCTGGAACCTCTGGTTTCCTGCCACATTCCAAAGATGTGCAGGTCTGTAGGTTAATTGGCTTCTGTACATTGCCCCCAGTGTGTAGGATACAGGTGGTCGTTGGTCGACGCAGGCTTGGTGGGCCGAAGGGCCTGTTTCCATGCTGTATTACTACACATAATTAAACTAAACTAAACTAAAAGTGAGACATGAATGCAACACAGTTAGTCACTGCAAAACTGTGAAGCGAAAAATAACTAATCATACTGGTATATGTGACGTGAAGTGATATGTGAAGTGATAGCAGTTATGTGTGCAGTGAAAACGTTCTGTCTCCAGGTCTCTGAATTTCTAAAAGGACCTCTTAAATGCCTTTTCAACTCAGATCATCTTATATTGCTCATGCAATTGTAGATCATGCAGCAGATCATGGAAGCTGATCATAACCACTATTTTCCTCATTTTTCCTCTGCTGTTCGCACCTTAATTCTGAGTTCACTACTAACCAACATTATTGCCAGTCGAAGCAATTTCTACTTATTTTATTATTTCATCCACTTCAAGAATAAGATGGCCTTATTATGATCAAATTACCTGGCATACTGTGGCCAGATGTCTGTGCTGGATCCTCAATGAAGGTAGAATTTAAATTTGGTGGTCCTAGAATTGAGAAGACATGAGTATACATAAGTACGACTTCAATTAAACCACGATCAAATTTATTTATGCAATCATATTAAGAAATTCATCAAAATATTCAAACCACCTCAGACACTCTCCGTCGTCTCCGCGCATTCCATTCTCTGGGCCCTCACCCCCTCATCTTCACCATGGATGTCCAGTCACTCTATACCTCCATCCCCCACCAGGATGGTCTTAGACTATAGACCATACAGGCCCAGAGTATACAGGCTGGGCCTGTATACTCTGGAGTTTAGGAGGATGAGAGGTGATCTCATTGAAACATATAAGATTATTATGGGTTTGGACATGCAAGAGGCAGGAAACATGTTCCCAATGTTGGGGGAGTCCAAAACCTGGGGCCACAGTTTAAGAATATGGGGTAAGCCATTTAGAATGGAGACGAGGAAACATTTTTTCATACAGAGAGTTGTGAGTCTGTGGAATTCTCTGCCTCAGATAGAGGCCAGTTCTCTAGATACTTTCAAGAGAGAGCTAGATAGGGCTCTTAAAGATAGCGGTCAGCAGATATGGGGAGAAGGCAAGGCCAAGGTACTGATTAGGGATTAGCCATGATGACATTGAATGGCGGTGCTGGATCAAAGGGCCGAATGGCCTACCTGCACCTATCGTCTATTATCTATTGTCTATTGAACGATAAAGTGAGAAATGAACTACTATGGGATGCTGATCTAACTGTCATCGGAGCAGAGAATGTCTGTCTCATTGCTGAAATTACCTACTCTCGTGCCTGCCTCACAGGACCGGTTCCACATTCCTCATACCACGTGAATGCTGCCAACCTGGTCTACCGTGCTCAACACCTGCCACCAGAAGTGCAGCAGCGTGGCAGGTTCCTTGATAAATGTAATAATTGTGGTGGTTCATACTCAGCTGTCCGCGCGCAATGCCCTGCCAACAGGAAAGTTTGCCACTACTGTACAGGAAGAAATCACTTTATTCGGCGGTATCATGCCAGCAGAGATTTTACAGAACCCAAGCAGTCAGTGCACCTGCTCCAGCACAATTGTTCCCACAGCACAACCGATCGAGATCAAGCTGTACCGTTTCCCTGTGGGAATCCATCCGAACCTGACATTTCCATTCTAAACGTACATTCTCTGTCTGAAACTTCATGTAAACTTCACAATCCCGAGGTAGTTTGTCGAATCAACAATACCACAGCTGTAGCAAAAATCGACAATGGAGCTCGTTGAAATGTCATGTTCTTATCTGAGTCCTCCAGGGTCAGAAATGAAGAAGCTGTTGTGAACAACAAAGCTTCGTTACTTCCCCTCGGAGGCGGAGAGTTTCACCCAGTTGGAAGGGTTGACCTGCAGTATCGGCTAGCAACACGCGTGCACAAGCTGAGCTTCTTCATTGTCCCAGGAAAAGTGACAACCTTTCTTGGCATCGGTGCCTGCCAAGACTTGAGATTGGTAAGCTTTGGAGAAGAGGTCCACCAACTTTTCCCAGCTGAACAGTTTCTCTCTCAGTACAAGGAAAGTTTTGACAACAAACTCGCCAAACTACCCCACAAGTATTCTATTGTTCACGCCTTTCATAGAATTCTGCATGCCATGTGCGACCACGTACAGAACGAACTTCAAAGAATGGAATCACTGGGCTTCATCGTAGCAGTAACCGACCCGTCGGACTGGGTCTCAACCATGGCAGTGGCTACCAAAAATAACAAAGGTTAAATACGAATCTGTATAAACCCCAGAGATTTGAATACTGCAATCAAGCATCCGCATTATCCAATGCGCACAGTAGAAGAGGAAGCTGCACACCTGGGCAAAGCGACTGTGTTCCCCATTTTCGATGCAAAAAACTCATTCTGCCATATCCCGTTAGACCACAAATCGTCTGAACTAACCACTTTTGGCACACTTTTCAGCTGCTACAAGTTTCTCCGAATGCCCTTTGGCATCAACTCCGCTAGTGAAGTTTTCCAGCGCAAGCTGTTTACAGGTTATCCTTGTGCCATTATTATCGATGATATACTCGTTGCTGGCTGTGATATGTCAGAGCATGACGCCAATTTAAAGAAATAACTGATCATGCCAAGGACATCAAACTCAAGCTCAACTCTTTAAAGTGCAGACTTCGTGTCAAGGAAGTGAAGAACGTGGGACACGTTTTCACTCGTGATTAGACTCAAACCAGATCCTTTCAAGAACATTGCCATCAACGAACTGTTGGCTCCCACAGACATAACCAGTCTACAGAGATACCTGCGCATGGTGAACTTCCTGGGTAAGTTCCTTCCAAACTTCAGCGAATTGTCAGCCCCGCTGCAGCAGCTAACACACAAGAACACAACCAGGTCCTGGTATACACAACACCAGAGAGCGTTTGACACCCTAAAACAGCAGCTGTCCTGTGCCCTGACTGGTTTATTTCGATGTGAAGCTGCTGGTAATGCTAACCTGCAATGTCTCCCAGTGCGGATTTGGTGCTGCCTGTCTCCAGATTACCAGTGAGGGTGACAGCAGACCTACTGCATATGCCTCTCGCACAATGTCCGAGACTGAATAACGCTATGCTTAAATCGAGAAGGAACTACAGGCAGTGGGGTATTCTCCTGCGAGAAATTCAAATACTTTATTTTTGGACAGACTGTAACTGTTGAAACAGACCACCAGCCACTAATCAGCATCATGAACAAACCGATCCATGCTGCTCCTGCCCGACTGCAGCGGATGATGATGCAGCTTCAGAGGTACAATATTAAACTAGTTTACAAACCAGGCAAAGATATGAACCCAGCCGACGCTCTGTCCAGAGCCCCACACAAGACCGGCGAGCAACAACCGTCAGACAACGACACCTACATTGTGATGATGGTGTCCTACCTTCCCACTGAATGCCTGGACGACCTGGCTGTGCAGACAGCAGTCGATGACACCCTACAGTCCCTGTCCACGATCACCCGGCATGGCAGGCCGGATAAGCAGCACAGGGTACCAGTTGCTATTCGCCCGTACTTCACGGTGCGCGATGAGCTTGTGCTCCAAGACGGTGTGATCGTCAAGAAACACAAGTTGGCCATCCCAACTGCCTTCCGGGACAAATACTTTGACTGTCCATGGGGCAATCTCGGTATCGAGTCAACCATTCTTTGAGTTAAGAGCTTGTTCTTATGACCTGGTATGGCCGAGTTCATACGGGAGGTTGCGCGATCTGCAACACCCTGGGGCCCTCATCAACCCAAGCAGCCTCTTCTCTCCCACCCAGTTCCTATTTTGCCATGGTCCATAGCGGCAACTGACATTTTCGAATGTCGTGGTAAGCAATACCTGGTTCTTGTTGACATATACTCGGGCTGGTTTGGGATTAACTTGCTTCCCAGCCCCACTTCAGCGGTAGTGGTTCAAACACTAGCGCGCCAATTTTCAGCTCACGGGGCGCCCTCAAAACGTCTGTCTGACAAAGGAAGCCAGTTCACCAGCCAGTGTTGCAAAAAATTTGCCCAGCGATGGGACTTTCGTCACATTACCAGCAGTTCTGAGTTCCTTCCAACGAACGAGTAGCCGAGCGAGCGGTCCAGAGTGCCAAACAGGTGATGGAAAGGTTACAGTTGGTAAAATCCGATGTCTACCTGGACTTGCTCAAGAAGAAACATTGCCCACGACAGTGCTAGGGTCTCTTTCCCAATGTCTCATGTCAAGGCAGACCTGTACCACGCTGCCCGTACCCAAGCGACTACTGAATCCACAAACTCGCAAGCCATCAGTAATTCAAGCACAGCTTCAGAACAAGCACGAGATACAGAAACACTTACGACAAAACAAGCAGGCCTCTCAAGCCTCTGGCAAGTCGCCAAGTTGTATGACTCCAGACTGACAAGGGCCACGGTCGCCTTGGTTCAATCCGCAGCCCTGCACCAGAACCACGTTCGTACATGATCGATTGGAATGGAGGCACCTACCGGCGAAACCGTCAGCACCTCCTACCATTGAAGGAACCACATGATCCCCTATCCAGATGTTCCAGGACTGTCTAACTGAATGACTGATGCACGTTCTTCCCCGGCCCAACGTCCAACCACAGAGTCCGAGCCTATCATGTATCCTGCCTTCTCGCCATGTTCGGTACCCCAGCTTCACCCCACCCGTCTCAAGGATCTCCGGTGTTCCATCAGCCCCCAGTCGCTCAGCTTTCGCCGGTGAAGGATGGAGATGCGAGCTTATACCGAACACGTGCGGGTCGTATTTGGAAACCTGCCCTCAGATACGGGGACCATGTTTAACATATATATATTAGTCGTACTCACGTATATATTCATAGTTACGTTATTTTCTTAAGAGGAAAGATTAAATCTGCTCTACTTACATGTTAACCAATACTAACACACACCACTATTATCTATACTCCAGTCTGGGTTTTCATCATGCTGGCACTACTCTAATTAACAAATCCTAGCACAAGCCGCCAGCTGTGATCCGGACACGGTTATGCCAACATGCTTTGTAACTTTATTGTGTGTCACTAAACCTGTTGGATCGTTACTCTGGGTATGTGTTATTTGCTCTATAAGATGGCAGACAGCTGCAAAACTAAGGTCATCATTGTAGGGGATTTTAATTTTTGTAATATAAATTAAGACTGCCATCGTATGTAGGGTGTAGATGAGCTGGAAATTGTCAAGTGTGTTCATGAAAGTTCCCACTGGCAATATGTGGAGGACCCTATAGGGGAAACAGCAATTTTTAGGAAATGGAACAAGGCAAGTGACTGATATGTTATTTGGGAAACATTTTAGGACCAGCAACCACAATTCTATTAGCTTTAAATAGATATGGCTCAGGGCATGTTGGTCCACAAGTTAAAGTTCTAAATTGGGGCAAGGCCAACTTTAATGGTATTAGACAGGAACTTGAAAAAGTTGATTGGAGTTGGTTGTTTCTGGACACAGTGGATAACGTGGAAAACTCTGGAAAATGGAAAACGTTTAAAAGTGTGATAATGAGAGTTCAAGATGTGCATGGTCTTGTTTGAGTGAAGGATAAGGGAGGTATGAGTAATAAACCTAGATGATGAAAAATTGAGGGTCTGGTCATAAAAAAGAAGGCTTGGGTTAAGTATAGGCAGCTAGGGTAAATCTGAGATATGCCTGGAGATTATAGGTTATAGGGAAGGTTAGACAAGAAGGAAATCAGGAGGCTAAAAAGGGGACGCGGTAGAGCTCTGGTAGATGAGATTAAGTATAATCCATAGAGATTTTATAAATACAAGGACAGTGGAAAAATGGAAAATAAATTGCAGGAGCTCTCGATGAGATATATCAGTTATCGAGTGGGTATTGTAATTCTATTGTTATATAGTCGATATAGTAGTTCTATAGCAGATATAGTAATTTTGGATTACATTTTTCAACTTGCCCTGGTCCATAGCTCCAACCTTTTGCACCAGTCTTTCAAGTGAGATTTTGTCAAAAGCTTCTTTCTCTTTGTTATCTCTTTGAAAAATCATAACTCATGTGATTGCCTATAAAATACTTACACTCTAGTTCTGACCACCCGATCATCCCAAAATTGAAATAATCCTCTGGTGGACATGATCTCACCCCAAAATCATTTTTTGTTTCACTCACCTGATGGACATGATCTCACCCCTAAATCTTCTTTTATCTTATGGTGTAAAACATTGTTTGAAATGCTCCAGTGAAGAGTCAAATAGAATATTTTATTAGATGGAAGGTGAGAGGGGGAGGCATAGTGGCACAGCAGAAGTTGTGGCCATACAGTGCCAGAAGTCTGGGTTCAAACCTGACCTCGAGTGCTGTCTGTACAGAATTTGTTTGCTCTCCTTGTAATCTTGTGGGTTTTCTCTGGATATACTGGTTTCCTGCCACATTCCAAAGATGCGCAGGTCTGTATGTGAATGGTCTCGGTCTGAGCATGCACCAAACTGAGAGGCAGCAAGTCCTTGTAGCTCTGAGTCTTGTTTAGTGTTTTAGTGTGTTTTGTGCGTTGGTTGTTGTTGTTGTGTAGTATTTTACACAGTATGTGTAGAGTCGCGTATAGGAGGGATGAACTCCTTATGCAGCGACGGACATCTTATGGAATAAAACACCCTATTCCGTCTGAGCTGAAGAAGCCGTTCCGTGGTTGCCGTGCCGAATGCCAGGCTAAGGGCCTGGAGGTGGAGATACAAGCCGTTTCTGCCATCCATCCTTATGGGGAACGTCAACTCATTCCCTAACAAGTGAGGAGTTGGAGGCCCTCATGAAGAACCAGCGGGTCTACCATGAGTGCAGTCTCATATGTTTTACTGAGGTCCTCATGTGGCTGACGGACAACATCCCGGACTCCTGTGTGGATCTATCCGGCTTCATTAGGGTATGAGCAGATAGAGACCCGAAGGCGAGTGGGAAGATCAAAGGTGGAGGTCTTGCTCTGCTGGTGAACAATAGATGGTGTAATCCAGGTCACATAACTTTGAAAGATAAGATCTGTTGTTGGGATATTGAGCTGCTGGTGGTTGGATTGAGACCTTATTATGTACCGACGATAAACATCGTCATCATTATTGTTTATATTCCTCCTTGAGCGGAGCCTGTAGTCGTGTGTGATGTCATCCAGGAGACTGTCACGAGATTGCAGACCCGACACCCGGACATACTCATTACCATATTAGGGAACTTCAATCAAGTGAACATCAGCCCCCACTTGTCGAGCCTTTCTCAGTATGTTGACTGTCCCACAAGGCACAATAAGACACTTGACTTCTACTATGTTAATGTCAAGGAGGCCTATAGTGTTTTAGCCTTTCCACCGCTTGGCAAATCAGATCATAACCTGGTTTACCTAAGGCCTTCTTACAAACCCTGTGTACTGAGACAGCCTACAACCACCTGGTTGTTTAGAAAGTGGACACCAGAGGACTGTGAATCACTGAGGGCCTGCTTTCAATGCACAGCCTGATGGAGCCACATGAATTCAACAGCAGTATGGACATCGACAGGATGGCTGGATGCATAACGGACTACATCAACTTCTGCAGGGATGTTGTTGTGCCAGTAAGAACTGTTTGTTGCTTTCCCAATAACAAACCTGGGATTACAAGCAACATCAAGAGCCTCCTAAACGAGAAAAAGAAGGCTCTCAAAGTTGGTGACCGGGAAAAAGATCAAGAGGGTATAGCATGACCTGAAAAGGAGCTTGAAACAGGCAAAAGGGGACTATAAAAGGAAGCTGGAGAGGAAACTGCAGCACAACAGCATCAAAGAGGTGTGGAGAGGAATGAAGACCATTACTGGCTTCAAGGAGAAGGGAAGCCAGCCGTCAGGAGATGTGGACAGGGCCAATGTTCTATAACAGGTTTGATCTGGTATCCCCTCCCACCTCTGCAGGTGCAGCTTCTCACCCACCATCACCTCCACGAGGCAGCCCCCCCCAACACCACAGCTGCAGCACCTCCTATGCCGGCATCTCCTCAACTGTTCTTCACGCCGGACTAGGTGAGAGCTGAGCTGAGGAGGCTGCTCCCTGGTAAAGCAGCTGGCCCTGATGGTGTTTGCCCCAGGCTACTGAAAGACTGTGCGGCTCAGCTGGCGGAGCCTCTCCAGACCATTTTCAACCTGAGTCTCCAGTCGGGGAGGGTACCAGGTCTGTGGAAAACATCATGTCTCGTGCCGGTTCACAAAGTAGGGCAGCCGACCGAGATCAACAACTATAGACCGGTGGCCCTTACATCTCATATCATGAAGACAATGGAGCAGCTACTTATTCGTCTCCTGTGACCACAAGTCCAGTACTCAACCCACTACAGTTTGCGTACCAGAAGAACATTGGTGTGGATGACGCAGTCCTATGCATGCTGCACCGGATTTACTCTTTTTTGGACGAACCAGGTGGCTATGTTAGGATTATGTTCTTCGATTTCTGAAGTGCGTTCTACACCATTCAACCCCTGATTTTGAAAGATAAGCTTGAGAACATGGGGGTGGATTCCACCTTTATCTCCTGGATATACAACTACCTGACTGGTCGACCAGTTTGTTAACCTGGGGGACTGTGTTTCCGAGACAGTGGTGTGCAATGTTGGAGCCCCACATGGAAAGGTTTTGGCCCCATTCCTCTTCACCCTGCACACTGTAGACTTCAAATATGTCTGACACATGTCACATACAGAAATATTCAATGACACAGCGATTGTGGCATGTGTAAGGAATGGACATGAGGAGGAATACAGAGACTTGACCAATGCTTTCTGTGTCTGGAGTAAAGAGAGTCTCCTCCTGAATACAACCAAATTCTGGAGGTTAAAATGAGCAGACGGAACAACAACCGGCTCCTCTCCCTGTGCTGTAGAACGGAGCAGTTCAGGAGATCCTTCACCCCTGCAGCCATTAGATTTTATAATACTTATCCCGAGGCTGTAGGGGGATGCATTGCATTTTTAATAGTTAATTATTGGGTCTTTTTAAGTATTTATTGCTTTTAGGTATTGTCCATATTGCATTTTATGTATTTTCTGACTGCTTTCGTTCTGAATGTATGGGTTTGTTGGTTGTTGGCTTCTGGACATCTGAATTTCCCTGAGGGGATCAATAAAGTATTTATTATTATTATTATTATTAATTGGCTTCTGTACATTGCCCCTAGTGTGTAGGATATAGGTGGTCGTTGGTCGGCGCAGACTTGGTGGGCCGAAGGACCTGTTACTACACAAAACTAAACTAAACTAAACTAAAAGTGAGACATGAATACAAAATGGTTAGTTGCTGCAAGACTGTGAAGTGAAAAAGAACTAGTCAACTAGTCATACTAGCATATGTAAAGTGATAGCACTTATATGTGAAGTGAAAAAGTTCTGTCTCCAGGTGCTAAAAGGACCTCTTAAATGCCTTTTCAACTCAGATCATCTTATTTTGCTCATGCAATTGTAGATCATGCAGCAGATCATGGAAGCTGATTATAACCACTATTTTCCTATTTTTTCCTCTGCTGTTTGCACCTTAATTCTGAGTCCACTACTTACCAACATTATTGCCAGTGGAAGCAATTTCTACTTATTTAATTATTTCATCCACTTCAAGAATAAGATGGCCTTATTAAGATCAAATTACCTCGCTGACTGTATCCAGATGTCTGTGCTGGACCCACACAGTAGGTAGAATTTAAATTTGGTAATCCTAGAATTGAGAAGACATGAACAATCATAAGTATGACTTCAATTAAACCACGATCAAAATTATTTATGCAATCATATTCAGATATTCATCATAATATGCAAAGAGTAGGAGTAAACGGGTCCTTTTCACAATGGCAGGCAGTGACTAGTGGGGTACCGCAAGGCTCAGTGCTGGGACCCCAGCTATTTACAATATATATTAATGATCTGGATGAGGGAATTGAAGGCAATATCTCCAAGTTTGCGGATGACACTAAGCTGGGGGGGCATTGTTAGCTGTGAGGAGGATGCTAGGAGACTGCAAGGTGACTTGGATAGGCTGGGTGAGTGGGCAAATGTTTGGCAGATGCAGTATAATGTGGATAAATGTGAGGTTATCCATTTTGGTGGCAAAAACAGGAAAGCTAAAAACTATTATCTAAATGGTGGCCGACTAGGAAAAGGGGAGATGCAGCGAGACCTGGGTGTCATGGTACACCAGTCATTCAAAGTAGGCATGCAGGTTCAGCAGGCAGTGAAGAAAGCGAATGGTATGTTAGCTTTCCTAAAGGATTTGAGTATAGGAGCAGGGAGGTTCTACTGCAGTTGTACAGGGTCTAGGTGAGACCACACCTGGAGTATTGCGTACAGTTTTGGTCTCCAAATCTGAGGAAGGACATTATTGCCATAGAGGGAGTGCAGAGAAGGTTCACCAGACTGATTCCTGGGATGTCAGGACTGTCTTATGAAGAAAGACTGGATAGACTTGGTTTATGCTCTCTAGAATTTAGGAGATTGAGAGGGGATTTTATAGAAACTTACAAAATTCTTAAGGGGTTGGACAGGCTAGATGCAGGAAGATTGCTCCCGATGGTGGGGAAGTCCAGGACATGGGGTCACAGCTTAAGGATAAGGGGGAAATCCTTTAAAACCGAGATGAGAAGAACTTTTTTCACACAGAGTTTCATGTTTCATTGACTGGAAAAATCCTCGGCACACATGCGGCGGAGGGGGGCTCTGAGCGAGGTGGCCAAAAATGACGGCCGTAGGTGGCGGCGTTCTCTCGGAAATCGCAGCACAGATCGCCAAAACCGGTCAAGAACAGACTTTTAGTAATATAGATATGTTCTATGGTATATAAACACACTGAACTTTCATCTCCCATTCTGTATTATGTTTACATATTCTGTTGTGCTGCAGCAAGCTAAGTATGTCATTTTCCTATCTGGGACAAGACAATAAAACTCTTGATTCTTGATTGTACTTAAGCAAAAAAGGGTTATTGGGGAAAAAAGAGCTACCTTAAATTTAGTTGCATCTGGTTGGGTAACTATGGTAGGGTGAAGATTGACAGCAATGTGCAGCCGAGTATGGTCAATGAGATAAGGGCTGGAAAGCTGCACTTTATATTTATTGCCAGTGCTAGTGTTGAGTTATCAGCTTAAAACACTATTATTCTGAAATGGAGGGAAAATACTGAAGTGTTGTTTAGAGACTACAGTGCGTTGTGACAGCATATGTAAGAAAGGCCTATGACAGTCAAAAATATTATACACCAGGCCCGTACGAAGCTTTTCAGAAAGGGGGCTGGCATGGCAGGTTTGCAACAATTTTATGTGAACTAAGTGCAGGCAACGCATATCACAAGCGCAAAGCTCAAAGTCCCTTGTGGCCGGAGTCCAGGGTCCTTAAGCGGGCCCTGGAAGTTCTGGGGTTTTAGATGCTCTCTGGTGCATTCTGAGCCTTATTTTGGAGCATTTTTGCACCAAATATATGACCAATATTTCAGAACTAAATTTGGTTGTCAAGAGCAATGAGTGTTTGGAATGCGATGATTGGGGTCATTGTTGTATACATTTAAAAAAATCAAGAATTGAAGTTGTCCTTATTTTAATAAACAAGTTGTACTGTAAAATGTTATGTAAAATGTTATAAAGGAGCATGCAAACACTGCAAATAAAATATTGTAAGTTTTTGCAGTAAATAAAACCTTTTTTTAGAAAATGTTTTGTGTGTTGATTTGATTGCCTGTTACGTTCGACTGTGTTATTAAATGCACAATAAAAATATGATGAAAAATGAAAGTCGCAAACTATGGAATACATATTTTTCAGAATTGTTATCAAGGAAAATAAAGCAGTTCCATTTGTTTGATATTATTCATATGGAGGAGAAAATATAATTGCTCTAAAACCTACCTTAATTTTGCAATTTCACTAAAGATAATCCCCATTTCCCTCTCCCCCTCCTCCTTCCCCCTCCCTCCCTCCACCTCTCTCTCCGTCCTCATCTCTCTCTCCCCCTCCTCCCCTCTCTCTCTCTTCCCCTCTCTCTCTCTCTCATCTACCTCCCCTCATCTCTCTCTCCCCTCCCCCCCTCTCTCTCTCGTCCCCCTCTCCCTCTTCTCTCTCTCCCTCTCTATGTTTCCCTCCCCCTCTCTCTCTCCCTCCCATGCAGCAAGGCTCCGACTCCGCACCGCAGCCCCGCCCCATCCCCCCCCCCCCCCCCCCCCCCCCCCAGCCGCCCGGAAAACGGGCACTCCCGCAACGCAATATTCCACTACTTACCTGGAGTAGACACCTAGGATCTTTGGTAGACACGAGGCATTGAGGTGATTGTGTGGAGTGCAAATGGAGATCTGAACCCGCCCGGGCCCACTGCGGAGCGGAGAGACAGCGTAATTTTGCATCGCTACTGCATCACCAGCTTCCCCCAACTGCTCAGGCGCAGATGGTCGCAATTTGTTTTCTCAAAACATCCATCGGGCCAGAACCAAAATTTTGGGTAATTTCCGTCAGTGGAAACGCTGATAGTGCTCCAATTTATTTTTTTCTTGGTATTATTTTTACTCTGGGAAAAAAAACACCTTGTCTGGAGGCCCCCTAGATTTTGAGGCTGAAGCCTAGGGCCTATAAGTAAATCCAGCCCTGCCGAGGCCCACCTAGATATCGAGGCTCTAAGCTTAAGCTTGTGAAGCCTAAACGTGAATCCGGCCCTATCTGCCGCATTGCTGAAATTACTGACTCTCATACCCACCTCACAAAACCGGGTCCACATTCCTCATACAACGTGAATGCTGCCAACTCGTTCTACCGTGCTCAACGCCTGCCACTAAAAGTGCAGCAGCCCGGCAGGCTTATCGATAATTGTCATAATTGTGGTGGTTCATACTCTGGTGTCCGCAAGCAATGCCCTGCCCACGGCAAGGTTTGCCACTACTGAAGAAATCACTTTATTCGGTGGTGTCGTGCCTGCAGAGATTTTACAGAACCCAAGTAGTCAGTGAATCTGCTCCAGCATGATGGTTGCCACAGCACAACTGATCGAGATCAAGCTGTACCGTTTCCCTGTGGGAATCTATCCAAACCTGACATTTCCATTCTAAATATACATTCTCTGTCTGAAACTTCATGTAAACTTCACAATCCCGAGCTCATTTGTTGAATCAACAATACTACAGCTGTGGTAAAAATCGACATGGGGCTCGTTGTAATATCATGTTCTTAACTGAGTCCTCCAGGGTCAGAAATGAAGAAGCTGTTGTAAACAACAAAGCTTTATTAATTCCCTTCGGAGGGGGAGAGTTTCACCCAGTTGGAAGGGTTGACCTGCAGTACCACCAAGCAACACGCGTGCACAAGCTGAGCTTCTTCATTGTCCCAGGAAAAGTGACAACCTTACTTGGCATCGATGCCTGCCAGGACTTGGGGTTGGTAAGCTTTGGAGAAGAGAAGCACCAAATTTTCCCTGCTCAGGATACTACTGAACACTTTCAGTGCAAGGAAATGTATGACAACAAACACGGCAAACTACCCCACAAGTATTCTATTGTTCACGCCTTTCATAGAAATCTGCATGCCATGCACGACCGCGTACAGAACGAACGTCAAAGAATGGATTCACTGGGCTTCATTGTAGCAGTAACCGACCCGTCGGACTGGGTCTCAACCATGGCAGTGGCTACCAAGAAAAAGAAAAACGAAATACGAATCTGTATCAACCTCAGAGATTTGAATACTGCAATCAAGCATCCGCATTATCCAATGCGCACAGTAGAAGAGGAAGCTGCACACCTGGGCAAAGTAACTGTGCTCCCCATTTTCGATGCAAAAAACTCATTCTGCCATATCCCGTTATACCACAAATCGTCTGAACTAACCACTTTTGGCACACCTTTCAGCTGCTACAAGTTTCTCCGAATGCCCTTTGGCATCAACTCCGCTAGTGAAGTTTTCCAGCGCACGATGGAACAGCTGTTTACAGGTTATACTTGTGCCATTATTATCGATGATATACTCGTTGCTGGCTGTGATATGTCAGAGCATGACGCCAATTTAAAGAAATAACTGATCATGCCAAGGACATCAAACTCAAGCTCAACTCTTTATAGTGCAGACTTCGTGTCAAGGAAGTGAAGAACGTGGGACACGTTTTCACTCGTGATTAGAATCAAACCAGATCCTTTCAAGAACATTGCCATCAACGAACTGTTGGCTCCCACAGACATAACCAGTCTACAGAGATACCCGCGCATGGCGAACTTCCTGGGTAAGTTCCTTCCAAACTTCAGCGAATTGTCAGCCCCGCTGCGGCAACTAACACACAAGAACACAACCAGGTCCTGGTATACACAACACCAGAGAGCGTTTGACACCCTAAAACAGCAGCTGTCCTGTGCCCTGACTGGTTTATTTCGATGTGAAGCTGCTGGTAATGCTAACCTGCAATGTCTCCCAGTACGGATTTGGTGCTGCCTGTCTCCAGATTACCAGTGAGGGTGACAGCAGACCTACTGCATATGCCTCTCGCACAATGTCCGATACTGAATAACGCTATGCTTAAATCGAGAAGGAACTACAGGCAGTGGTATTCGCCTGTGAGACACAAAGGCTTTATTTTTGGACAGACCGTATCTGTTGAAATAGACCACCATCCACTAATCAGCATCATGAACAAACCGATCCATGCCGCTCCTGCCCGACTGCAGCGGATGATGATGCAGCTTCAGAGGTACAATATTAAACTAGTTTACAAACCAAAGCAAAGACATGCACCCAGTCGATGCTCTATACAGAGCCCCACGCAAGACCTGCGAGCAACAACCGTCAGACAACGACACCTATATTGTGATGATGGTGTCCTACCTTCCCACTGAATGCCTAGACGACTTGGTTGCGCAGACAGCAGTCGATGACACCCTACAATCCCTGTCCACCAGCGTGGCTGGCCGGATAAGCAGCATAGGGTACCAGTTGCTATTCACCCGTACTTCACGGAGCGCGATGAGCTTGTGTTCCAGGATGGTGTGATCATCAAGGAACACAAGGCCTCGACAGTGAACCCCATGGGCGATCACTACCAAAGTGTCTGCCCACACAGTCAGTACACACCTCTCCTACACTTGACTCCCATACTAAGGCACCCCAACCCCCCCCCCCCCCCCCCATCCCCCCTCCCCCCTCCACCGACCCCCTGGGAAACTGAAGGGAGCGACAATCAACTGCCATGGATACAAATAATGTCCCACACAAGAAAGGGCAGGTGCTGTTTGACAAAAAGTGAACACACAGTGCTGGAGTAACACAAAGACGCAGCAGAATTTTGGAAACATCATCCCGTTCCTTCTCTTCTGAAATGCTGCCTGTCCCGCTGAGTTAAAGAGTGCCCACGTTAGACTCACAAGTCACTACGGTAAACTCATGGACTACTACGTTCTTACAACGAGCATAAAAGTTTAGAATTTTTACTTCAAGAGCAAATTTGACTCATGGAAATCTTTCATCATGTTGAAAGATTTTCACGAGTTAACAAGTTTCCTGAGTACCTGTCATTAACGTTATGAGTCGCTAAGTTACGTCCACGAGTTCCGACGTTCCCGCTATGTTAATTCAACGTGATTATTACGAGTTTGATTTATTTTAAACTCGGGGTCACTTGTGGGTGGACTCGCACCGTGAGACAGGGGTTTCAGACTGCCATCTTATGTAGGGCGTAGATGGGCTGGAATTTGTCAAGTGTGTTCATGAAAGTTCCCTCTGGCAACATGTGGCGGGCCCTACAGGGGAGACAGCAATTCTTAGGATATGGAACAAGGCAAGTGACTGAGATGTTATTTGGTAAACATTTTAGGACCAGCAACCACAATTCTATTATCTTTAAAATAGATTTGGCTAAGAGCAGGTTGGTCCACAAGTTAAGGGTCCCACTTTCACGACTTAATTCAAAACCTCTGCCGAGTTAAAAGGACCTACAAAAAATTCAAGATCGTGGTAATCTACAAACTCCTACGACCTTCCATGACTATGTTCACGAACTCCTATGACCTCCTATGGACTCATTACGAACATTCTGTGAGTTTGAATCAAGGTGAAAATTCGGTAGAATTCGTGAATTACCTCGAGAAAGTGGGACAGGCCCTATAAAGTTCTAAATTGGGGCAAGGCCAACTTTAATGGTATTACACAGGAACTTGTAAAAGTTGATTGGAGTAGGTTGCTTCTGGGCACAGGGCCATCTGGAAAGTGGAAAACTTTTAAAAGTGTGATAAGGAGCGTTCAAGATATGCATGGTCTTGTATAGAGTGAAGGGCAAAGGAGGTATATGTAATAAACCCAAGTGGTGAAAATTTGAGGGTCTGGTCATAAAAAGGAGGCTTGAGTTAAGTATAGGCAGCTAGGGTAAACCTGAGATATGCCTGGAGGTTATAGGAAAGGTTATTCTTAAGAAAGAAATCAGGCGGCCAAAAAGGGGACGCGATATAGCTCTGTTAGATATAAAATACTTACACTCTAGTTCTGACCACCCGATCATCCCAAAATTGAAATAATCTTTTGGTGGACATGATCTCACCCCAAAACCATTTTCTGGTTTACTTACCTGGTGGACATGATCCCACCCCTAAATCATTCTCTCTGTTCCACTTAGGCCTCAAGATAGGCCTCAATTGTTGGTCATCTTCTTTTATCTTGTGGTGTAAAACATTGTTTGAAATGCTCCAGTGAAGGGTCAAATGGAATATTTTACTAGATTAAAGGTGAGGGGGGAGGCATAGTGGCACACAGTAGGGTTGTGGCCATACATTGCCAGAAATCTGGGTTCAATCCTGACCTCGAGTGCTGTCTGTACAGAATTTGTTTGTTCTCCTAGTAATCTCGTGGGTTTTGTCTGGATGCTTTGGTTTCCTCCCACATTCCAGAGACGTGTAGGTCTGTTGGTTAATTGGCCCTAGTGTGTAGGATACAGGTGGTCGTTGGTCGGCGCAGGCTTGGTGGGCTGAAGGGCCTGTTTCCATGCTGTATTAATACACAAAACTAAACTATACTAAACTAAAAGTGAGACATGAATACAACATAGTTAGTCGGTGCAATACTGAAGTGAAAAAGAACTAGTCATATTAGTATATGTGAAATTAAGTGATATGTGAAGTGATAGCAGTTATATGTGGTGAAAAAGGTCTGTCATGAGGTCTCTAAATTTCAAAAAGGACCTGTTAACTGCCTTATCATCTTATTTTGCTCATTGCAATTGTAGATCATGCAGCAGTTCATGGAAGCTGATCATTACCACTATTTTCCTCATTTTTCATCTGCTGTTCGCACCTTAATTCTGAGTCCACTACTAACCAGCATTATTGCCAGTGGAAGCAATTTCTACTTATTTTATTATTTCATCCAAGAATAAGATGGCATTAAGATCAAATTACCTCGCTGACTGTGGCCTGATGTCCGTGCTGGACCCGCACTGTAGGTAGAATTTAAATTTGGTAATCCTGGCATTGAGAAGACATGAGCAAACATAAGTACGACTTCAATTAAACGACGATCAAATTTATTTATGCAATCATTTCAAGAAATTCATCAAAATATTGTAAAATGGCTTAAAGAATTTAGACACTCAGGAATAAATCTATAAAAGTGTCCATACTTCTGCAACGCCATTTATCTAAACATCCTTGCATTCCTTCCTTAATCATACATTTTTATTTATGCCCAAAACACAAAGTGCTGGAATAAGCCAATGCGTCAGGGAGCATCTGTGAAGGGAATGGAAAGGCAATGCTTTGGATCGGGACGGTTCTTGACTGAATGTCGTTGGGGTGAAAAAGCTGGAAAAGAGGAGGGGTGGGACAAAGCCTGGTAAATGATTGGTGAAGGGGTTACATTTATGTTCACTCGTGTTGGAATGACCCACAAGTGGAAAGCACCTTTCAATGTCTACCCCACAGATCACCATTATTTTGAAAAATTCTATTGTCACATACCATAGTCAAGAGTCCCAGTCTATTTTGAGGCAAGGGAGATTACTGAGTAGCACAGCAGTTAGTGTTGCTACCTAGCAGGTCCAGTGATGTACTTTCAATCCTAACCTCCAGTGCTGCCTGTCTGGGGTTTTGTATGTTCTTCTAGTAACCTCGTTGGCTTTCCTCAAGTACTCATGTTTCTACCCACATTCAAAAATTGTGCTAGTTGCTAGGTTAATTGGCCACTGTAAATTCCAGGAATGTACATGATTGGGGAATTGATGGACATGTCAGAGAGAAATGGGCATACGGAAATGGAATTGATGGGATTGCTCTAAGGGATGGAATTTAAATTGATAGGCTGAATAGTTCCCTCCTATATCATAAGCGACTATAATAAATAAATATGATGTTTAATACTACGCACTCCACCCACTCAACACCTTCAATCATCTATATTTGTTGATCCGTTAATATCACATTGGTACTAGTGGTACATCTCTCCATGTAAACTATCTATTGTGTTTATATCAAAACAGTAATTACACTCCAAACATGCCGATGGTGCAAAACCCAATGAGGTTTCAGTTTAGGTCAGGAATCTCACAGATAAAAGTTTCCTTTCCTATTTTGTCCCATTGTTATTAAAGCTCCAAATTCCCATCAATCTCACTGATCAAGGGTGGCACGGTGGCGCAGCGATAGAGTTGCTGCCTAACAGCGCAAGACACTCGGGCTTGACCGTAACTAGGGGTGCTGTCTTGATGGAGTCTGTATGTGTTTCCCGTGCCCATGTGGGTTTTCTACGGGTGCTCTGGTTTCCTCCCACACTCCAAAGATGTACAGGTTTGTAGATTAAATGGCTTTGGTAAAATTGGAAATTGTCCCTGGTGTGTAGGAATCACTGGTTGGCACGGACTCAGTGGGCTGAAGGGCCTGTTTCCGCGCTGTATGTTTAAACTGAACTAAAACCCTTTAAACATTGAATTTCCATTTGAGGACCTGAAATCTGCTCAAGCCCCAATCGCAGCTCTGTCATTCAACCAGTGATTACTGGAATCAGACTTGTCCCAGGCTTACCTAGCATTGGTTTTTGCTCATTCCAAAATGGCACGAAAGAAACAAAAAAATATATTTCCCGCAACAATTGACAGGTAAAACTTCAGTTGTTGCTGAATGTTGCTGCAGCAAGACCAGATCAGAAAGATCGTAGGCACATTATAAACATGGGTCTTTATCTGACTCAGTGCCAATCTTGTCAACTATGATAGTTGGTACACAAAAATGCTGGAGAAACGCAGCGGGTGCAGCAGCATCTCTGGAGCGAAGGAAATAGGCAACGTTTCGGGCCAAAACCTATCTTCAGACTGAAACCCTTTAAACATTGATTTTAATGTCTGAAGAAGGGTTTTGGCCCAAAACGTTGCCTATTTCCTTTGTTCCATAGATGCTGCTGCACCCGCTGAGTTTCTCCAGCATTTTTGCATACCTTCGATTTTCCAGCATCTGCAGTTCCTTCTTAAACAACTATGATAGTTGCTTTGTTTCTGCAGCTAACATTACCAAGCAGGAATCTGGCAACAACTGATTTTGATAGGTTGACCAGCCTGTAAAATACATTATGTGCAGTGTTGAATCACTAAGCCTCAGAGTTTATATTAAATAAATTTTATGAGATAAAAATAAATTACTCTCAATTAAAGTTATTTCAAATGGTAATGCATGATGTATCTGAACCTGCAGTCAAATTAAGGTCTGCCAAGAAAGTTAAGAAGTCTTAATGCTGGTACTGTTTAATAAAGTTAGGCAAAAAGGCTATAAGATGAAATAGACTGGAAAATGTAATTTTGAGATGGAAACATGGCCGTGGCCCCATGGATATCATAGTAGGCATGAGGTCGGTCTCCTTTTTCTTACATTTTACAGTATTACTTCGGCTTTTTGAGGTGATTATATCAAATATACATTGCATTTTCAATGTGTTTCTTAGTAAAGGAGTATGACCCTAATCAAGATGATGGATATTAATTGGAGAGAACTTGTATTTGGTAATTTGGGTTCCTAAGAACGCTGGTGAGATTCAACAGTGAAGTATGTGGGCTCTGGAGATGCTGCGTTATGAAGCTCTGGTGAGTTGCTCCATCACAGACTGTACATACTAATCTCCAGAGCCACATCGCCTTGTGTTTTTTTCTTAATTGTTCTGGACATATAAACATTGGTACATTGTAACATTGGCTAAACATGTAAACATTGGCTGGTATTTGCTGCTCATCCCCAATTTCCCCTGAAGTAGCTGGGCAAACTAGAATTAACCATACACACACCAAACGGCTCTGGGTCATACACATGCTAAAGTGTTAACAGATGTATTTTGCCGTAAGTAAATCAGATAACTGTTTTACAAATAATGAGTTTGAAGATTATGCTGATGTTCATTGTTTTTTATTGCTTGAATATAAATTCCTCAGTTGCCAAAGGAGTCAAATTTATTTTTTTAAGCTAATCATCCATATATAAATGAAATACTTAATGATATGCTAAAGTACCAAAAAGCAGGGAGTAAATGTTCAAAAAAAGACCCGAGTGGGGCTTATCTACAGCCCCCCAAACAGTAGCCTGGATATAGGGTGCAAGTTGAATCAGGAATTAAAATGGGCATGTAGTAAAGCTAATGCTACGGTTGATATGGAAGATATCAACATGCAGGTAGACTGGGAAAATCAGGTTGGTACTGGACCCCAAAAAGTGAGTGTCAAGAGTCTCAGTGATGGATTCTTACAGCAGCTTGTATTGGAACCTACCAGGGGGAAGGCAATTCTAGATTTAGTGTTATGCAATGAACCGAATTTGATAAAAGAACTTTGATAAAGGGGACTATGGAGCCATGAGGGAGGAACTGGCCAAAGTTAACTGGATAGATACCCTAGCAGGGATGACAGTGGAACAACAATGGCAGGTATTTCTAGGAATAATGTCGAAGGTACAGGATCAGTTCATTCCAAAGAGGAAGAAAGATCCAAGGGGAGTAAGGGGTGATCGTGGCTGACAAGGGACGTCAGGGACAGTATAAAAACAAAAGAGAAAATGTAAATCGTTTAAAGATGAGCGGGAAGCAAGAGGATTGGTTAATGTCTAAAGGGCAAACAGGCAATCCAGGGAGAAAAGATGAGGTACGAAGGTAAGCTAGCCAAGAATATAAATGAGGATAATAAAAGCTTCTTTAGGGATGTGAAGGGAAAAATTATTAAGGCCAAAGTTAGACCCTTGAAGACTGAAAAAGGTGAATTTATTATGGGAAACAAGGAAATGGCAGATGCGTTGAACAGGTACTTTGGATCCGTCTTCACTAAGGATGACACAAACAATCTTCCTGTTGTACTAGTGGCCAGAGGATCTGGGGTGACGAAGGAACTGAAGAAAATCCACATTAGGCAGGAAATTGCATTGGTTAGACTGATGGGACTGAAGCTTGATAAATCCCCAGGGCCTGATGGTCTGCATTCCAGGGTACTAAAGTGGCTCTAGAAATCGTGGACGCATTGGTGCTCATTTCTCAATATTCTATCGATTCAGGATCAGTTCCTGTGAATTGGAGGGTAGCTAATGTTATCCCACTTTTTAAGAAATGCAGGAGAGAGAATACAGTTAATTATAGACCAGTTCGCCTGACGTCGATGGTGGGGAAGAATCAATTATAAACAATGAAATAGCGGCACTTTTGGATAGCAGTAACAGGATCAGTTCGAGTCAGGATGGATTTATGAAGGGGAAATCGTGCTTGACTATTCTTCTGGAATTTTTTGTGGATGTAACTATGAAAATAGACAAGGGAGAACCAGTGGATGTAGTATACCTGGACTTTCAGAAAACATTTGATAAGGTCCCACATAGGAGATTAGTGGGCAAAATTAGGGTACATGGCATTGGAGGTAGAGTGCTGACATGGATAGAAAATTGGTTGGCAGACAGCAAACAAAGAGTAGGGATTAACGTATACCTTTCAGAATGGCAGGCAGTGATTAGTGGGGTATCGCAAGGCTCGGTGCTGGGACCGCTGCTATTTACAATATACATCAATGATTTAGATGAAGGGATTCAAAGTAACATTAACAAATCTGCAGATGACACAAAACTGGGTGACAGTGTGAACTGTGGGGAGGATGCTATGAGAATGCTGGGTGACTTGGACAGGTTGGGTGAGTGGGCAGATGCATGTCAGATGCAGATTAATGTGGATAAATGTGAGGTTATCGACTTTGGTCACAAAAACTGGAAGGCAGATTATTATCTAAATGGTGTCAAGGGAAAAATGGAAGTACAACGTGAGCTGGGGGATCCTTGTTCATCAGTCAATGACAGTAAGCATCTAGGTACAGCAGGCAGTGAAGAAAGCGAATGGCATGTTGGCCTTCTTAACAACATGAGTTGAGTATAGGGGAAAGGAGGAACTTCTGCAGGGTCCCAGTGAGACCACACCAGGAGTATTGTGTGCAGTTTTTGTCCACTAATTTGAGGACGGACATTCTTGCTATTGAGGGAGTGCAGCGTAGGTTTACAAGGTTAATTCCTGGGATGGCATGATTGTTATATGCTGGGAGAATGAAGCGACTGGGCTTGTAAACTCTGGAAGTTTAGTAGGATGAGAGGTAATCTTATTGAAGCATATAAGATTATTAAGGGTTTGAACACGCTAGAGGCAGGAAACATGTTCCCAATGTTGGGGGAGTCCAGAACCTGGGGCCACAGTTTAAGAATATGGGGTAAGCCATTTAGAACGGAGACGAGGAAACACTTTTTCACACAGAGAACTGTGAGTCTGTGGAAATCTCTGCCGGTTTTCTAGATACTTTCAAGACAGAGCTAGATAGGTCTCTTAAAGATAGCGGAGCCAGGGTACATGGGGAGAAGGCAGGAACGGGGTACTGATTGGGGATGATCAGCCATGATAACTTTGAATGGCGGTGCTGGCTCGAAGGGCCGAATGGCCTAACTCCTGCACCTATTGTCTATTGAATGATAAAGTGAGAAATGAACTACTACAGGATGCTGATCTAACTGTCATCGGAGCAGAGAATGTCTGCCGCATTGCTGAAATTACTGACTCTCATACCTGTCTTACAGGACCGGGTCCACATTCCTCATACCACGTGAATGTTGCCAGGCCATTCTACCGTGCTCAACACCTGCCACCAGAAGTGCAGCAGCCTGGCAGGTTCCTTAATTGTGGTGGTTCATACCCCGCTGTCCGTGAGCAATGCCCTGCCTACCGGAAAGTTTGCCACTACTGTGGACGAATAAATCACTTTATTCAGTGCTGTCGTGCTTGCAGAGATTTTACAGAACCCAAGCAGTCAGTGCACCTGATCCAGCACGATGGTTCCTACAGCACAGGGATCGAGATCAAGCTGTACCGTTTCCCTGTGGGAATCCATCCAAACCTGACATTTCCATTCTAAACATACATTCTCTGTCTGAAACTTCATGTAAACTTCACAATCCCAAGGTCGTTTGTTGAATCAACAATACTACAACTGTGGCAAAAAACGACATGGAGCTCGTTGTAATGTCATGTTCTTATCTGAGCCCTCCAGGGTCATAAATGAAGAAGTTATTGTAAACACCAAAGCTTTGTTAATTCCCTTTTGTAGGGGGAGAGGTTCACCCAGTTGGAAGGGTTGACCTGCAGTGCCACCTAGCAAGACATGTGCACAAGCTGAACTTCTTCATTGTCCCAGGAAAAGTGACAACTTTATTGACCTGTCCCACTTTCACGAGTTATTCACAAAATCTCCTGTGTTTTCCCCTTGATTCAAAATTGCAGAATGTTCATAACGAGTCTGTAGGAGGTCGTTGGAGTTCGTAGATATATCATAGCAACTTGTTATGCTAGCCGCAGGTACTCGCGGCATCAGGTAAGTCGAGACGTTTTTTCCAGCGCGATAAAAAATATCCACGAGTAAAAAAATGGTCGGGATGAAAGAAATTGCAAATTTTTACTCACACAGAGGGCATCGAAATAGTCGTGGGAATTTGTAGACATTCTCGTAGCAGTTCGTAGGAGTTCGTGAACATAGTCATGGAAGGTCGTAGTAGTTAGTAGATTACCACAATCTCGATTTTTTTTAGGTCCTTTAAACTCGGCAACGGTTTTGAATTAAGTTGTGAAAGTGGGACAAGCCCTTAACTTGGCATCGATGCCTGCCAGGACTTGTGATTGGTAAGCTTTGGAGAAGAGGTGCACCATCTTTTCCCTGCCCAAGATAGTACTGAACAGTTTCTCCCTCAGTACAAGGACATTTTTTACAACAAAATCAGCTAATTACCCCACGTATTCTATTGTTCAAGCCTTTCATAGAATTTTGCATGTCATGCGCGAACGCATACAGAACGAACTTCAAAGAATGGAATCGCTGTGCTTCATCCCTGCAGTAACCGACCAGTCGGACTGGGTCTCAACCCTGCCAGTGGCTACCAAAAAAACAAAGATTAAATAGGAATCTGTATCAACCCCAGAGATTTGAACACTGCAATTAAGCGACTGCAGTATCCAATGCACATAGTAGAAGAGGTAGCAGCACACCAGAGCAAAGTGACCATGTTCTCCATTTTCGATGCAATAAACTCATTCTGGCAAACCCCGTTAGACCACAAATCGTCAAAAATAACCACTTTTGGCACACCTTTCAGCCACTACAAGTTTCTGCGAATGCCCTTTGGCATCAACCCCGCTTGTGAAGTTTTCCAGTGCACGATGGCTGTTTGCAGGTTATTCTCGTGCCTTTGCTGTCGATGATATCCTCATTGCTGGCATATGTCAGAGCATGATACCAATATAAAGAAATTACTGGATCACACCAAGGACATCAATCTCAAGCTCAACTCCTTAAAGTGCAGACTTCGTGTCAAGGAAGTGAAGAACGTGAGACACTTTTTCACTAGTGATAGACTCAAACCAGATCCTTTCAAGACCATTGCCATCAACGAACTGCCGGCTCCCACAGATGTAACCAATCTACAGAGTTTCCTGCGCATGGTGAACTACCTGGGTAAGTACATTCCGAACTTCAGCGAATTGACAGCCCTGCTGCGGCAGCTAACACACAAGAGCGAAACCTGGTCCTGGTATACACAACACCAGAGAGTGTTTCACACCCTCAAACAGCAGCTGTCCTGTGCCCCGAGACTCCGGTTTATTTCGACGTGAAGCTGCCCGTAATACTTACCTGCGATGCCTCCCAGTACGGATTCGGTGCTGCCTGTCTCCAGATTACCAGTGAGGGTGACAGCAGACCTGTTCCATATGCCTCTCGCTCAATATCTGAGACTGAATAACGCTATGCTCAAATCGAGAAGGAACTACAGGCAGTGGTATTCGCCTGTGAGACATTCAAAGGCTTTATTTTTGGACAGACCATAACTGTTAAAACAGACCACCAGCCACTAATCAGCATCATGAACAAACCGATCCATGCCGCTCCTGCCCGACTGCAGCGGATGATGATGCAGCTTCAGAGGTACAATATTAAACTAGTTTACAAACCAGGCAAAGATATGCACCCAGCCGACGCTCTATACAGAGCCCCACGCAAGACCGGCGAGCAACAACCGTCAGACAACGACACCTACATTGTGATGATGATGTCCTACCATCCCACTGAATGCCTGAACGATTTGGCTGCGCAGACAGCAGTCGATGACACCCTACAGTCCCCGTCCACGATCATCCCGCGTGGCAGGCCGGATAAGCAGCACAGGGTACCAGTTGCTATTCGCCCGTACTTCTCAGTGCACGATGAGCTTGTGCTCCAGGATGGTGTGATCGTGCCTTATGGGACCATTACTTCGACTCTGTCCACGGGGGACATCCCGGTATCGAATCAACCATTCTTCGAGCTAAGAGCTTGTTCTCATGGCCCGGTATGACCGAGTTCATAGGGGAGAAGGCGGAAGCTTGCGCGATCTGCAACAGCCTGGGGCCCAATTAACCCAAACATAAGCAGCAGCTTATCTCCCACCCAGTTCCTGCTTTGCCATGGTCCACAGTGGCAACTGACATTTTTGAATGGTGTGGGAAGCAATACCTGGTTCTTGTTGACACATACTCCGGATGATTTCAGATTGACCTGCTTCCCTGCCCCACTTCAGCGGTAGTGGTTCAAAAGCTAGCGTGCCACTTTTCGGGGCGTCCTCGAAACTTCTGTCTGACAACGGAAGCCAGTTCACCAGCCAGTGTTGCAAAGATTTTGCCCAGCGATGGGACTTTCGTCACATTACCAGCAGTCCTGAGTTCCCTCAATCGAACAGGTAGCCAAGTGGGTGATCCAGAGTGCCAAACAGGTGATGCATAGGTTGCATTTGGTAAAATCCGATGTTTACCTGGACTTGCTCAACTGAAGAAACATTGCCCTCGACTCAGTGCTAGGGTCTCCTTCCCAATGTCTCATGTCAAGGCAAACCCATACCAAACTGCCCGTACCCAAGCGACTAATGCAGCCACAAATAGGCAAACCCTCTGAAATTCAAGCACAGCTTCAGCACAAGCACGAGGTCCAGAAACAATCTTACGACAAAACAAGCAGGCCTCTCAAGCCTATGGCGAGTGGCCAAGTTGTACAACTCCAGACTGACAAGGGCCACGGTCGCCTTGGTTCAATCCGCAGCCCTGCACCGGAACCACGATCGTACATGGTCGATTTGAATGGAGTGACCCACCGGCGAAACCATCAGCACCTCCTACCATTGAAGGAACCACTACCCACGATACCGTATTCAGAAGTTCCAGGAATATTTAACCGAATGACTGATACGCGTTCTTCCCCGGCCCGCGTCCGACCACGGAGTCCGCACCCATCATGTAGCCTGCCTTTTCGCCACCACGTTCGGTACCCTGGTCCCCAGCTTCACCCCACCCATTTCACGGATCTCCGATGTTCCAGCAGCCTCCAGTCGCTCAGTTTTCGCCGGTGAAGGATGGAGACGCGAGCTTATACCATACGCGTGCGGGTCGTATTTGTAAACCTGCCCTCAGATAAGGGGAGGATGTTTAACCTGCTCCAGCTCTGAAGCAACTGTCTATTTTTTACACGCACTAGTTAAACTTGATTAGTTGTACTCACATATATATTCGTAGTTATTATTATTAGGAAAGATGGAGATATGCTCTACTTCCATGTTAACCAATACTAGAACACACCACTATTAACTATACTCCAGTCTGGGTTTTCATCCTGCCAGCACCACTCTTATTAATGATTCCTGGCCAGTTGTGATCCGGACACGGTGATGCCAACATACTTTGTAACTTAATTGTATGTCAATAAACCTGTTGGATCGATACTCTCGTTATGTGTTATTTGCTCTACAAAATGGCAGACAGCTGCAAAACAAAGGGCATCATGGTAGGAGATTTTAATTTTTGTAATATAAATTAAGACTGCCATCATATGTAGGGCGTAGAAGAGCTGAAATTGTCAAGTGTGTTCATGAAAGTTCCCTCTGGCAATATGTGCAGGGCCCTACAGGGGAGACAGCAAATCTTAGGAAATGGAACAAGGCAAGTGACTGAGATGTTATTTGGTAAACATTTTAGGACCAGCAACCACAATTCTATTAACTTTAAAATAGATTTGGCTAAGGGCAAGTTGGTCCACAAGTTAAAGTTCTAAATTGTGGCAAGGCCAACTTTAATGGTATTAGACAGGAACTTGTAAAAATTAATTGGAGTAGGTTGTTTCTGGGCACAGGGCAATCTGGAAAGTGGAAACCTTTTAAAAGTGTGATAATGAGAGTTCAATATATGCATGGTCTTGTTAAAGTGAAGGGCAAGGGAGGTATGAGTAATAAACCCAGATGTTGAAGAATTGAGGGTCTGGTCATAAAAAAGGTTTGATTAAGTATAGGCAGTTAGGGTAAACCTGAGATATGCCTGGAGGTTATATGTTATGGGGAAGGTTATACTTAAGAAGGAAATTAGGATGCTAAAAAGAGGACACAATATAGCTCTGGTAGATGAGATTAAGGATAATCCACAAATATATAACGACGGGAAAAGCAACTGGAGAGGAAAAAAAAGGTCCCTCAGAAACTAAAGTAAACACCTATGTTTTGAAACTGCAGGAAACTCCAGGAAAAGTTAATGGTGATGTCCTGGGGACGGTCCATATTACAGTCAAAGAAGTGCTGGATGTCCTAAAGTAAATAAAGGAAGATAAATCTTCGGGGCCTGATCAGGTCCTAGAAACAAGGACAGTGGAAAATTGGAAAATAAATTGCAGGAGCTCTCGATGAGACATATCAGTTATCGAGTGGATATAGTAATTCAATTGTTATATAGTATAGTAATTCTATAGTTTTATAGTAGACTAGGCCAAGTGCTTCCCCAACGGCGTTTGCGGGGGGGGGGGGGGGGGGGGGGTGAGAAGAGGGGAGAAGGGGGGGGGGGAGGAGGAAACGGGATTAGATTTGGGGATGGAGATGGGGAGAGAGATGGGGAGAGAGATGGGGAGAGAGATGTGGGGGGGGGGGAGGGGGGATGGGGAGGGAGGGGAGGAGGGAGGGATGGGGGGGAAAGAGGGGGGAGAGAGAGGGGAGGGGAAGGTGGAGAGAAGTGGAAGAGTGGGGAGGGAGGAGGAGAGGGGTAGCGGTAGTGATGGAAGAGGGACAGAGGGATAGGGGGAAGGGGGTGGGGGGAGAGAGAGGGAAGGGGGTGGGGGAGAGAGGGGGAAGGGGGTGGGGGATAGAGGGGTGGGGGTGGGAGAGGCGTGGGGTAACGGGATAGAAGTGGAAGAGTGGCGAGGGAGGGGTAGGGGTAGTGATGGAAGAGGGACAGAGGGGTAGAGGGAAGGGGGTGGTGGTAGAGAGGGAAGGGGGGTGGGGGAGAGAGAGATGGGTGGGAGAGGGAGAGGGGTGAGGAGAGGGAAACATAGAAACATAGAAATTAAGTGCAGGAGTAGGCCATTCGGCCCTTCGAGCCTGCACCGCCATTCAATATGATCATGGCTGATCATCCAACAGTATCCAGTATCTGCCTTCTCTCCATACCCCCTGATCCCTTTAGCCACAAGGGCCACATCTAACTCCCTCTTAAATATAGCCCTTGAACTGACCTCAACTACCTTCTGTGGCAGAGAATTCCAGAGATTCACCACTCTCTGTGTGAAAAATGTTTTTCTCATCTCTGTCCTAAATGATTTCCCCCTTATCCTTAAACTGTGACCCCTTGTTCTGGTCTTCCCCAACATCCGGAACAATCTTCCTGCATCTAGCCTGTCCAACCCTTTAAGAATTTTATACGTTTCTATAAGATACCCCCTCAATCTTCTAAAATCTAGCGAGTACAAGGCGAGTCTATCCAGTCTTTCTTCATTTGAAAGTCCTGACATTCCAGGAATCAGTCTGGTGAACCTTCTCTGTACTCCCTCTATGGCAAGAATGTATTTGAGCATTGGGCATTGCGACATATCAGGATTAAATTCCATCAACCAATGCTCTGTCCATTTTATCAATTTCTCAATATTATCATATAGCCTTAGACTCCCCTCCTCACTATAAATAACACTATCAATTTTTGTGATGTGTGTGAATTTACTATTCATAGCCCCTACAACCATATCCAAATCATTAATTGGGTCACAGCATCAGTTCCCGTGAAATACCATTGGTCTCAGGCTTCCAATCATAAAAACAATCCTCCACTGTCATCTATTATCAAACTAATTTTAGAGACAATAGACAATAGGTGCAGGAGAAGGCCATTCGGCCCTTCGGCCCTTCGAGCCAGCACCGCCATTCTATGTGATCATGGTTGATCCCCAATTAGTTCCCCGTTCCTCCCTTCTCCCCATATCCCCTGGCTCCGCTATTTTTAAGAGCCCTATCTAGCTCTCTCTTGAAAGCATTCAGAGAACCCGCCTCCACCCCTCTAAGGCAGAGAATTCCAGACGGAATTTTGGATTACATTTTTCAGCTTACCCTGGATCCATATCTCCAACCTTTTGCACCAGTCTTTCAAGTGGGATTTTGTCAAAAAGCTTCACTGAAGTCCATGTAGGCTAACTGCATTGCTCACATCAATCAACATTTTACCTCTTCGAAAATTCAATTTCTCTTTGTTATCTCTTGGAAAAATTATAACTCATGTGATTGCCTATAAAATACTTACACTTTAGTTCTGACCACCCGATCATCCCAAAATTGAAATAATCCTCTGGTGGACATGATCTCACCCCAAAATCATTTTCTGTTTCATTAACCTGGTTGACATGATCTCATCCCTAAATCATTCTCCCTGTTCCACTCACATGCTTTACGATAGGCCTCAATTATTGGTCATCTTCTTTCATCTTGTGGTGTAAAACATTGTTTGAACTGCTCCAGTGAAGAGTCAAATGGAATTTATATTACTAAAAGTCTCATCTTGACCACTTCCAGTTGCACTGTATATTGATTTTATAAAAAACGCTGCCACATATGGATGTGATTTTTGGCCATCTTACTCAGTCCCCCTCCTCTCATCAGGTGCCAAGGATTTTTTCCATCGATGAAAAATACAAGAGTTATTAGTGTTTAAAAAATGTTGAAATTCTCTCTCTCCTGAAGGCCACGCCCCTTCTGGAAGGACTATAAAACCTGGAAGTGTGGAGGTGCCACAGCTCTCTGCAAGATGGGGGAACGCGAGGTTGCAATTCTCAGTCTGAGCTGTGAATAACACTGAACACATGTCTACACATGGCCGATTGGGAAAGGGGGAGATGCAACGAGACCTGGGTGTCATGGTACACCAGTCATTGAAGGTAGGCATGCAGGTGCAGCAGGCAGTAAAGAAAGCGAATGGTACGTTAGCTTTCATTGCAAAAGGATTTGAGTATAGGAGCAGGGAGGTTCTACTGCAGTTGTACAGGGTCTTGGTGAGACCACACCTGGAGTATTGCGTACAGTTTTGGTCTCCAAATCTGAGGAAGGACATTATTGCCATAGAGGGAGTGCAGAGACGGTTCACCAGACTGATTCCTGGGATGTCAGGACTGTCTTATGAAGAAAGACTGGATAGACTTGGTTTATACTCTCTAGAATTTAGGAGATTGAGAGGGGATCTTATAGAAACTTACAAAATTCTTAAGGGGTTGGACAGGCTAGATGCAGGAAGATTGTTCCCGATGTTAGGGAAGTCCAGGACAAGGGGTCACAGCTTAAGGATAAGGGGGAAATCCTTTAAAACCGAGATGAGAAGAACTTTTTTCACACAGAGAGTGGTGAATCTCTGGAACTCTCTGCCACAGAGAGTAGTTGAGGCCAGTTCATTGGCTATATTTAAGAGGGAGTTAGATGTGGCCCTGTGTATGGAGAGAAGGCAGGTACGGGATACTGAGTTGGATGATCAGCCATGATCATATTGAATGGCAGTGCAGGCTCGAAGGGCCGAATGGCCTACTCCTGCACCTAATTTCTATGTTTCTATGTTTCTACTGAACTGTGAGTGGTTTTACTGACCTGTCAGTGCCCTTAATGTGGTTTGAAAATATTGTTTGGAAATGCTAAAGCTGTATTGCCTTTGGTTTGGAAATGCTAAAGCTGTGTTGCCTTTGGTTTGGAAATGCTAAAGCTGTGATGCCTTTGGTTTGGAAATGCTAAAGCTGTGATGCCTTCGGTTTGGAAATGCTAAAGCTGTGTTGCCTTCGGTTTGGAAATGCTAAAGCTGTGTTGTCTTTGGTTTGGAAATGATAAAGCTGTGTTGCCTTTGGTTTGGAAATGCTAAAGCTGTGTTGCCTTTGGTTTGGAAATGCTAAAGATGTGTTGCCTTTGGTTTGGAATTGCTAAAGCTGTGTTGCCTTTGGTTTGGTAATGCTAAAGCTGCGTTGCTTTTGGTTTGGAAATGCTAAAGCTGCCTCGTTTAATTAAAGTTGTCTTACTTAATTATAGTCGCCTTGCCTAATTATAGTTGCCTTGCCCAATTAAAGTTGCCTTGCCCAATTAAAATGGCCTTGCCTAATTGAAATGCTAAAGCTGTGTTGCCTTTGGTTTGGAAATGCTAAAGCTGTGATGCCTTTGGTTTGGAAATGCTAAAGCTGTGTTGCCTTTGGTTTGGAAATGCTAAAGCTGTGTTGCCTTCGGTTTGGAAATGCTAAAGCTGTGTTGACTTTGGTTTGGAAATGATAACGCTGTGTTGCCTTTGGTTTGGAAATGCTAAAGCTGTGTTGCCTTTGGTTTGGAAATGCTAAAGCTGTGTTGCCTTTGGTTTGGAAATGCTAAAGCTGTGTTGTCTTTGGTTTGGAAATGATAACGCTGTGTTGCCTTTGGTTTGGAAATGCTAAAGCTGTGTTGCCTTTGGTTTGGAAATGTTATAGCTGCCTTGCCTAATTAAAGTTGCCTTGCCAATTAAAGTTGCCTTGCCTTCTATATAATTAAAAGTCTAATCTTGACCACTTTATATTGATGTTATTGGTTTGCGCTTTATATTGATTTTAGAATAAACGCTACCACATACGGCCGTGATTTTTAGCCATCTTACTTACTCCCCCTCCACTCATCAGGTGCCGAGGATTTTTCTCTTCAATGTAAAATAAAAGAGTTATTAGTGTTTAAAAAATGTTGAGATTCTCTCTCCTGTCAATCATGCCATGAAGGCCACGCACCTTCTGGTGGGGGGAAGAGACTATAAAAGTGTGGGCGTGGCTCAGTCTCTGCCAGATGGAGGAGGGAGATGTCACAACTCGCTGTCTTTATAGGCCTTGCACCCTGCTTCCAATGGTATGAAACTGCATTTAAATTTGGTGGCCTTGCACCCTGCTTGAAATGGTATGAAACTGCACTTGAATTTGGTGGACTTGCACCCTGCTTGAAGTGGTATGAAACTGCACTTGAATTTGGTGGTACACAAAAAAGCTGGAGAAACTCAGCGGGTGCATCTATGGAGCGAAGGAAATAGGCAACGTTTCGGGCCGAAACCCTTCTTCAGACTGAAGTTTGATGGCCTTGAATTTGAACTTGAATTTGGTGGCCTTGCACCCTGCTTGAAATGGAATTTCAAGGAAAAGCCGTGAGCCAACGGCCAGCCCATCAGCCTTGAGTGAGTGAGCTGCCAGCACAACAGGCTTGAGTGACTGTGCCACCAGCCCAAGAATCCACTCGGCCCACAATGTCCATACTAGCCCTCTGTGTCCCTTCCCAATATTGGAATTGGTGGCGAGGTGGAATATTGCGTTGGGGGACCAGCCCTCCCGTGTGATGCTGGTACCCAACGGGTCCCACTTAGTCTAGTATTTTACTAGATTAAAGGTAAGGGGGGTAGGCATAGTGGCACAGCAGTAGAGTTGTGGCCATACCAGTGTTCAATCCTGACCTCAAGTGCTGTCTGTACAGCATTTGTTTGTAATCTCATGGGTTTTCTCTGGATGCACTGGTTTCCTGCCGTATTCCAAATATGTGCAGGTCTGTAGGTTAATTGGCTTCTGTATATTGCCCCTAGTGTGTAGGATACAGGTGGTCATTGATCGGCGCAGGCTTGGTGGGCCGAAGGGCCTGTTTCCATGCTATATTACTACGCAAAACTAAATTAAACTAAACTAAACCAAAAGTGAGACATGACTACAACATAGTTAGTCAGTGCAAGACTGAAGTGAAAAAGAACTTGTCATACTAGTATATGTGAAGTGAAGTGATAGCATCTATATGTGAAGTGAAAACGTTCTGTCTCCAGGTCTCTGAATTTCTAAAAGGACCGCTTAAATGTCTTTTAAACTCAGATCATCTTATTTTGCTCATGCAATTGTAGATCATGCAACAGATAATGGAAGCTGATCATAACCACTATATTCCTTAAGGTGCGAACCTCTGCTGTTCTGAGTCCACTACTTACCAGCATTATTGCCAGTGGAATCAATTTCTACTTATTTTATTATTTCATCCAAGAATAAGATGGCCTTATTAAGATCAAATTACCTCGCTGACTGTGGCCTGATGTCTGTGCTGGACCCGCACTGTAGGTAGAATTTAAATGTGGTAATGCTAGAATTGAGAAGACATGAACAATCATAAGTATGACTTCAATTAAACCACGATCAAAATTATTTATGCAATCATATTAAGAAATTCATCAAAATATTGTTGTAAAATCGCTTACAGAATTTAGACACTCAGGAATAAATCTATAAAAGTGTCCATACTTCTGCAACACCATTTATCTAAACATCCTTGCATTCCTTCCTTAATCATACATTTTCATTTATGCCCAAAACACAAAGTGCTGGAATAAGTCAATGCGTCAGGGAGCATCTGTGAAGGGAATGGAAAGGCAATGCTTTTGGTTGGGACCGTTCTCCAGACTGATTGTCGTGGGGGTGAAAAAGCTGGAAAAGAGGAGGGGTGGGACAAAGTCTGGTAAATGATTGGTGAAGGGGTTACATTTATGTTGACTCGTGCTGGAATGGCCCACAAGTGGAAAGCACCTTTCAATGTCTACCCCACAGATCACCATGATTTTGAAAAATTCTGTTGTCACATAGCATAGTCAAGAGTCCCAGTCTATTTTGAGGCAAGGGAGATTACTGAGTACACTGCAGTTAGTGTTGCTACCGAGCAGCTCTAGTGACGTACTTTCAATCCTAACCTCCAGTGCTGCCGGTATGGGGTTCTAGTGGTACATCTCTCCATGCAAACTATCTATAGTGTTTATGTCAAAACAGTAATTACATTCCAAACATGACGATGGCTGCAAAACCCAATGAGGTTTCAGTTAAGATCAGGAATCTCACACATAAAAGTTTCCTTTCCTATTTTGTCCCATTGTTATTAAAGCTCCAAATTCCCATCAATCTCACTGATCATGAACGGCACGGTGGCGCAGCGATAGAGTTGCTGACAGCACAAGACACTCGGGTTCGCTCCTGACTAGGAGTGCTGTCTTGATGGAGTCCATATGTTCTTATTCGTGCCCATGTGGGTTTTCTCCGGGTACTCCGGTTTCCTCCCACACTCCAAAGTTGTACAGGTTTGTAGGTTAAATGGCTTTGGTAAAATTGGAGATTGTCCCTGGTGTGTAGGAATCACTGGTTGGCACGGACTCAGTGGGCTGCAGGGCCTGTTTTCCACGCTGTATGTTTAAACTAAACTGAACTAAAACCCATTAAACATTGAATTTCCATTTGAAATTGCTCAAGCCCTAATCGCAGCTCAGTCATTCAACCAGTGATTGTTGGAATCAGACTTGTCCCTGGCTTACCTATCACTGTTTTTTGCTCATTCCAAAATGGCACTAAAGTAATAAAAATATATATTTCGCACAGCAATTGACAGGTAAAACTTCAGTTGTTGCTGAATTTTGCTGCAGCAAGACCAAGATCAGAAAGATCGTAGGCACATTATAAAGATGGGCCTTTATCTGATTTAGTGCCAATCTTTTCAACTATGATAGTAGCTTGGTTTCTGCAGCTAACATTACCAAGCAGGAATCTGGCATCCACATATTTTGATTGGTTGACCATCCTGTGAAATGTGCAGTGTTGGATCACTAAGCCTCAGAGTTTTATTTAAATAGATTTTCTGAAAGAAAACTAAATACTTTCAATTAAAGTTACTTCAAATGCTAATGCATGCTGTATCTGAACCTGGAGTCAAATTAAGGTCTGCCAAGAAAATTAAGAAGTCTTACTGCTGATACTGTTTAAAGGCCTGTCCCACTTTCCCGAGTTATTCACGAATTCTCTCTGAGTTATTCACAAATTCTCCCGAGTTTTCAAACACACGGAATGTTCGTAACGAGTCCGTAAGCGGCCGTAGAAGTCTGTGGGTACATTGTAGTACTCGTTATGCCAGTCGTAGGCACTCGGGGCATCAGGTAAGTCGGGACGTATTTTCCAGCCTGATGAAATATGTCCACGAGTAAAAAAATAGCCCCGAGTACCTACAGCTTGTATTTGGTAATTTGGGTTCCTAAGAATGCTGGTGAGATTCAACAGTGAAGTATGTGGGCTCAAGACATGCTGCGTTATGAAATTCTGGTGAGTTGCTCCATCACAGACTGTACTACATACCATACTCCAGAGCCACATTGCCTTGTATTTTTTTTCTTAAATGTTTTTGACATATAAATATTGGTACATTGTAACATTGTCTAAACATGTAAACATTGGCTGGTATTTGCTACTCATCCCCAATTTCCCCTGAAGTAGCAGGGCAAACTAGAATTAACCATACACACACAAAACAGCTCTGGGTCATACGCATGCTAAAGTGTAACAGACTAATTTTCCCGCAAGTAAATCAGTTATGTTTTACAAATAATGAGTTTCAAGATTATGCTGATGTTCATTGCTTTTTATTGCTTGAATTTAAATTCATCAGCTTGCAAAGTACCAAATAGCAGAGAGAAAATGTTCAAAAAAATACCCTATTGGGGCTTATCTACAGGCCCCCAAACAGTAGCCTGGATATAGGGTGCATGTAGTAAAGATAATGCTACGGTTGATATGGGAGATTTCAACATGCAGGTAGACAGGGAAAATCAGGTTGACACTGGACCCCAAAAAAGGGTAGTTTGTGGAGAGCCTCCATGATGGATTCTGAGAGCAGCTTATATTGGAGCCTACCAGGGAGAAGGCAATTCTGGAATGTTATGTAATGAACCGGATTTGATAAAGGAACTTGAAGTTAAGGAGCCATGAGGACGGCTCCATGAGTTACCATAATATGGTCAAGTTTAGAGGAATAGGGAGAGGGAGAAGGGTAAATCAGAGGTGTCAGTGTTACAGTTGAATAAAGGGGACTATGGAGCCATGAGGAAGGAGCTGGCCAAATTTAACTGGAAAGATAACTGAGCAGGGATGACAGTGAACAACACTGGCAGGTATATCTGGGAATAATTCAGAAGGTGCAGGATCAGTTCATTCCAAAGAGGAAGAAATATTCCAACGGGAGTAAGGCGCGACTGTAGCTGACAAGGTACATCAGAGAAAGTATAAAAATAAAAGAGAAGTACAACGTATAAAGATGAGCAGGAAGCAAGAGTATTGATTAATGTTTAAAGGGCAACAGAAGAGAACTAAAAAGGCAATACGGAGAGAAAAGATGAGGTACAAAAGTAAGCTAGCCAAGAATATAAAGGAGGATAGCAAAAGCTTCTTTAGGTATGTGAAGAGGAAAAAATTTGTTAAGACCAAAGTTGGACCCTTGAAGACTGAAAAAGGTGAATTTATTATGGGGAACAAGAAAATGGCAGATGAGTTGAACAGGTACTTTGGATCTGTCTTCACTAAGGATGACACAAACAATCTTCCTGATGTACTAGTGGCCAGAGGATCTGTGGTGACGAAGGAACTGAAGGAAATCCACATTAGGCAGGAAATGGTGTTGGTTAGACTGATGGGACTGAAGGGAGATAAATACCCAGGGCCTGATGGTCTGCATCCCAGGGTACTTAAGGAAGTGGCTCTAGAAATCGTGTACGCATTGGTGATCATTTCCCAATATTCTATAGATTCAGGATTAGTTCCTGGGGATTGTAGGGCAACTAAAGTTATCCCACTTTTTAAGAAAAGCAGGAGAGAAAAAAATGAAATAGACCAGTTAGCCTGACGTCGGCGATGGGATAGATGCTGGAGTCAATAATAAAGGATGAAAAAGCAGCACTTTTGAATAGCAGTAACAGGATGAGTTCGAGTCAGCATGGATTTACGAAGGGGAAATCATGCTTGAATAATCTTCTGGAATTTTTTGAGGATGAAAATGGACAAGGGAAAGTAGTGTACCTGGTCTTTCAGAATGCATTTGATGAGGTCCCACATCGGAGATTAGTGGGCAAAGTTAGGGCACATGGTAGAGGGGGTAGAGTGCTGACATGGATAGAAAATTGGTTAGCAGACAGCAAACAAACAGTGGGGATTAACGGGTGCCTTTGAGAATGGCAGGCAGTGACTAGTGGGGTACCGCAAGGCTCGGTACTGGGACCGCAGCTATTTACAATATACATGAATGATTTAGATGAAGGGATTCAAAGTAACATTAAGGGCCTGTCCCACTTAGCAGACCTCGACAGCAACCTCTGGAGACCTTGCCCGCCACCCATGGTCCACTGCAAGGCCGCCACAAGGTCACAGGAGGTTTTGGTCACTCAAGGGCACTCGCCTCGAAAGCCTTGAGCTGGATCGACCGGCCACGTTGAAATCGCGAGCTGCACACACACACACACACACACACACTACACACACACACACACACACACCGACACACACGCGAAGTTGGGGGCCATGGAGAGCGGAGGAGTGCTGTTTGCACGGTGAAGATGAAGGTAAACGGCTGCCAGAGTATGGTAAGTCCTTTAGAGAGTGCGGGGCGGGGGGGGGGGGGGGGGGGTGGGGGAGGTGGGGAGAAAGAGAGAGAAGCAGAGAGAAGGAGAGAGAGGGGGAGAGAGAAGGCAAGGTAAGTTTATTTGTATAGCACCTTTCAACAACAAGGTAATTCAAAGTGCTGTACATAAAACATTAAAAACATTGGAAAGAAACACATATAATATGACATTTAGATGTAAAATGTAAAAAAGATCTGAAATTAGATTATTCAGATAAAATAATTACAAGGGAGAGAGAAGGGAGAGAGAAGGGGATAGAAGGGGGGAGACGGAGTGGAGACAGTTTTAAGAAATTTAAAAAAGTTTGGATGGCGTTTTACCCACTGCTGGGTCTTGTTTGGAAAAGGGGAAGTACAACAAGATCTGGGGGTCCTTGTTCATCAGTCACTGAAAGTAAGCATGCAGGTACCGCAGGCAGTGAAGAAAACGAATGGCATGTTCGCCTTCATAACAACAGGAGTTGAGTATAGGAGCAAGGAAGACCTTCTGCAGTTGTACAGGGCCCTAGTGAGACCACACCTGGAGTATTATGTGCAGTTTTTGTCCTGTAATTTGAGGAAGGACATTCTTGCTATTGAGGGAATGCAACGTAGGTTTACAAGGTTAATTCCCGGGATGGCAGGATTGTCATATGCTGAGAGAATGAAGAGGCTGGGCTTGTATACTCTGGAGTTTAGAAGGATGAGAGGTGATCTTATTGAAACATATAAGGTTATTAAGGGTTTGGACATGGTAGAGGCAGGAAACATATTCCCCAGAACCTGGGGCAACAGTTTAAGAATATGGGGTAAGCCATTTAGAACAGAGACAAGGTAACACTTTTTCACACAGAGCGTTGTGAGCGTTGTGGAATTCTCTGCCTCAGAGGGCGGTGTAGGCCGGTTCTCTAGATACTTTCAAGAGAGAGATAGATAGGTCTTTTAAAGATAGCGCAGGGGATATGGGGAGAAGGCAGGAACGGGGTACTGATTGGGGATGATCAGCCATGATCATATTGAATGGCGGTGCTGGCTCGAAGGGCCGAATGGCCTACTACTGCACCTTTCATCTATTGAACGATAAAATGAGAAGTGAACTACGACGGGATGCTGATCTAACTGTCATCAGAGCAGAGAATGTCTGCTGCATTGCTGAAATTACTGACTCTCATGCCTGCCTCACAGGACCGGGTCCACATTCCTCATACCACATGAATGCTGCCAGGCCATTCTACTGTGCTCAACGCCTGCTACCAGAAGTGCAGCAGCCTGGCAGGTTCCTCGATAAATGTAATAATTGTGGTGGTTCATACTCCGCTGTCCACGAGCAATACCCTACTACTACTGTAGAGGAAGAAATCACTTTATTCGGTGGTGTCATGCCCACAGAGATTGTACAGAATCCAAGCAGTCAGTGCACCTGCTCCAGCACGATGGTTCCCACGGCACAACGGATCGAGATCAAGCTGTACCATTTTCCTGTGGGAATCCATCCAAACATGACATTTCCAATCTAAACATACATTCTCTGTCTGAAACGTCATGTAAACTTCACAATCGTGAAGTTGTTTGTCGAATCAACAATACTACAAGCTGTGGTAAAAATCGACACTGGAGCTCGTTGTAATGTCATGTTCTTATCTGAGTCCTCCAGGATCAGAAATGAAGAAGCTATTGGAAACACCAAAGCTTCGTTAATTCACTTCTGAGGGGGAGAGGTTCACCCAGTTGGAAGGGTTGACCTGCAGTGCCACCAAGCAACCTGCGTGCAAAAGCTGAACTTCTTCATTTTGCAAGGAATAGTGACAACCTTACTTGGCATCGATGCCTGCCAGGACTTGGTATTGGTAAGCTTTGGAGAAGAGGTGCACCAACTTTTCCATGCCCAACATACTACTGAACAGTTTCTCTCTCAGTACAAGGAGATTTTTGACAACAAACTCGGCAAACTACCCCACAAGTATTCTATTGTTCAAGCCTTTCATAGAATACCGCAGGCCATGTGTAACCACGTACAGAACGAACTTCAAAGAATGGATTCACTGGGCTTCATTGCAGCAGTAACCAACCCGTTGGACTGGGTCTCAACCATGGTAGCGGCTACCAAGAAAAACAAAGACGAAATACGAATCTGTATCAACAGTAGGATGTAGCAGCACACCTGGGCAAGGCGACTGTGTTCTCAATTTTTGATGCAAAAAACTCGCTCGGGCAAATACTGTTAGACCACAAATTGTCTGAACTAACCACTTTTAGCACACCTTACAGCCACTACACGTTTCTGAGAATGCTCTTTGGCATCAACTCCACTAGTGAAGTTTTCCAGCGCACGATGGAACCGCTGTTTGCAGGTTACCCTTGCACCATTATTGTCAATCATATCCTCGTTACTGGCCGTGATATGTCAGAGCATGACGCCAAATTACAGAAATTACTGGATCATGCCAAGAACATCAATCTCAAGTTCAACTCCCTAAAGTGCAGACTTCCTGTCAAGGAAGTAAAGAACGTGGGACACATTTTCACTAGTGATGGACTCAAACCAGATCCTTTCAAGACCATTGCCATCAACGAACTGCCGGCTCCCACAGACGTAACCAGTTTACAGAGATTCCTGCGCATGGTGAACTACCTGGGTAAGTTCGTTCCAAACTTGAGCTAATTGCCAGCCCCGCTGCGGCAGCTAACACACAAGAACGCAACCTGGCCCTGGTATGCACAACACCAGAGAGTGTGTTGTGTATACCAGTGAAGCTGCCTGTAATACTGAACTGCGATGTCTCCCAGTACGGATTCGGTGCTGCCTGTCTCCAGAGTACCAGTGAGGGTGACAGCAGACCTGTTCAATATGTCTCTTGCACAATGTCTGAGACTGAATAACACTATGCTCAAATTGCGAAATAACTACAGGCAGTGGGGTATTCGCCTGCAAGAAATTCAAAGACTTTATTTTTGAACAGACCGTAACTATTGAAACAGACCACCACCCACTAATCAGCATCATGAACAAACCGATCCATGCCGCTCCTGCCCGACTGCAGCGGATGATGATGCAGCTTCAGAGGTACGATATTAAACTAGTTTACAAACCAGCTAAAGACATGCGCCCAGCCGACGCTCTATAAAGAGCCCCACGCAAGACCTGCGAGCAACAACCGTCACACAACGACACCTACGTTGTGAAGATGGTGTCCTACCTTCCCACTGAATAATAATAATACATTTTATTTATGGGCGCCTTTTAAGAGTCTCAAGGACACCTTACAAAATTTAGCAAATAGAGTAAAAACATGTAAGTGGAATTAAATAAATAGTAAAGACATCACCAGTACACAAATTAAAGACAGAATTCAATCCAAAGACAAAAATCAAAAACACAATGTGAAGAGAGAGCAGCGGCAGCTAAAGCGCGCCAGCGTACATTCTCCCTTCCGGCAGCCATCTTGGACACAGAATAAAATAATCATTTACACACAAAATTCATCCCCCCACAATGGTTACCACTGTGGGGGAAGGCACAATGTCCAGTCCCCATCCCCAGTTCTCCCATAGTCAGGCCTATTGAGGCCTCCACAGTTGCCTCTACGGAGGCCCGATGTTCCTGGCCGTTCTCGCCGGGTGGTGTTGCTCCGGCATCGGGAGAGTCCTCACAGTGGCTGGGACGGCTGGAACAGCCGATTCCCTACCGGAGTCCGTGGCATTCCGAAGCCGACAGGGCCACGTCGGTTGGTGCTCCGATGCTCCCGATGTTAAAGTCTGCGCGGCCGCCCGCGGCTGGCCGCTCCACAGTCCCGCACCTCGACGGTGTTGATCACGGCGATCTCAGCATACCGGAGCTCCAGCGTGGCGACCCAGGCAAGGCATCGCCCGCTCCGCTCCACGATAGCGCTCCAGCGCTGTGCCGCCACCGAAGCTGAAGGTGCTGGGCGGTCCCCGCCAGGAAAACGCCGCTCCACTCCCGCTGGTAGGCCGCAAGGACGTGTCGACGGTGCAGCCCAGGGAAAAAGCTGCCTCACCGACCAGGCAGGGACCTAGAAAATAGTTTCCCCCTTCCACCCCACATAAAAAAGTCAAATTCCCCAACAAACATAGGACAAAATTCACTAAAAACTAATAAAAAAAGTGAATTGAACGGACAGCTGCTGGTTAGCAGCCGTTCCCCAGGATGGCTCCTCCTCCCAATGCCTGGACGACTTGGCTGCTCAGACAGCAGTCGATGACACCCTACAGTCCATGTCCATGATGATCCGGCATGGCTACCCAGATAAGCAGCACAGGGTAGACAAAAATGCTGGAGAAACTCAGCGGGTGCAGGCGCATCTATGGAGCAAAGGAAACAGGCAACGTTTCGGGCCGAACCCCTTCTTCAGACTAATGGAGGGTTGGGGGGGGGAGAAGAAAGGAAAAAAGGAGGAGGAGCCCGAGGGCTGAGGGAGAGCTAGGAACAGCAAGGGGCAATGGAATTGGGAGAATGCAATGTTTATACCACTAGGGTGAAGACTGCCCAAGCGGAATATGAGATGCTGTTCCTCCAATTTCCAGTGTTGCTCACTGTGGCCATGGAGGAGGCCCAGGACAGAGAGGTCGGATACGGAATGGGAGGAGTTGAAGTGCTGAGCCACCAGGAGTTCAGGTTGGTTAATGCGGACCGAGCGGAGGTGTTCGGCGAAACGATCGCCAAGTCTACGCTTGGTCTCACCGATGTAGATCAGCTGACATCTAGAGCAGCGGATGCAATAGATGAGGTTGGAGGAGATGCAGATGAACCTCTGTCGCACCTGGAACGACTGCTTGGGTCCTTGAATGGAGTCGAACGGGGAGGTAAAGCGACAAGTATAGCATCTCTTGCGGTAGGTAGCAAGGGAAAGTGCCCAGGGAGGGGCTGGTGCGGGAGGGAAGGGAAGAATTGACAAGGAAGTTACTGAGGGAGCGGTCTTTGTGGAAAGCAGACAGGGGGGGAGATGGGAAGATGTGGTGAATGGTGGGGTCACATTGGAGGTGGCAAAACTGACAGAGGACTATTTGTTGTATCTGACGGCTAGTGGGGTGAAAGGTGAGGACTAGGGGGACTCTGCCCTTGTTGCAGTTGGGGGGGGGGGATGGGGACAGAGTGCAGTGTTATGGGGTATGGAAGAGACCCTGGTGCGAGCCTCATCTATAGTAGGGGAGGAGAACCCCCATTCCCTGAAGAATGAGGACATTTCCGATGCCCTGGTGTGGAACACCTCGTCGTGGGAGCAGATGCGGCGTAGACGGAGGAATTGGGAGTAGGGGATGGAGTCTTTACAGGAGGCAGGGTGGGAAGAAGAGTAGTCTAGATAGCCTACTCCTATGGAGTTAGTGGTGAAGCGGATGAAGTTAGTGGTGAAGTGAATGAAGTTAGTCAATTGTGTGTGGGTGCAGGAGGTAGCACCAAAGCATTCGTCGATGTAGCGGAGGTAGAGGTCGGGGATGGGGCCCTGGTACACCTCGAACAAGGTTTCAACAGGGTACCAGTTGCTATTTACCCGTACTTCCCGGTGTGCGATGAGCTTGTGCTCCAGGGCGGTGTGATCGTCAAGAAACACAAGGCGGTCATCCCAACAGCCTTCCGGGACAAATGCTTTGATTGTCTGCGGGGGAAATCTCGGTATCGAGTCAACCATTCTTTGAGCTAAGATCTTGTTCTTAAGACCCGGTATGACCGAGTTCATACGGGAGAAGGTGGAAGGTTGCGCGTTCTGCAACAGCCTGGGGCCCCCATCAACCCAAGCAGCCGCTTCTCTCCCACCCAGTTCCTGCTTTGCCATGGTCCACAGTGGCAACTGATATTTTTGAATAGCGTGGTAAGCCACACCTGGTTCTTGTTGACACATACTCAGGCTGGTTTGAGATTGAACTGCTTCCCAGCCCCACTTCAGCGGTAGTGGTTCAAACAATAGCATTCCACTTTTCGGCTCACAGGGCGCCCTCGAAAAACTTCTGTCTGACAACGGAAGCCAGTTCGCCAGCCATTGTTTCAAGAATTCTGCCCAGCGATGGGACTTTTGTCACATTACCAACAGTCCCGAGTTGCTCTCAATCGAATGGGTAGTCGGGCGGATGGTCCGGAGTGCCAAACAGATGATGGAAAGGTCACATCTGCTAAAAGCCGATGTGTACCTGGACTTGCTCAACTTAAGTAACATTGCCCGCGACTCAGTGCATGGGTATCCTGCCCAAAGTTTCATGTCAAGGCAGACCTGTACCACGCTGCCCGTACCCAAGAGACTACTGCAGCCACAAATTGGCAAGCCATCGGTAATTCAAGCACAGCTTCAGCACAAGCACGAGATTCAGAAACAATCTTAGGACAAAACAAGCAGGCCTCTCAAGCCTCTGGCAAGTGGCCAAGTTGTACGACTTCAGACTGACAAATGCCACGGTCACCTTGGTTCAATCCGCAGCCCTGCACCGGAACCATGTTCGTACATGGTCGATTCGAATGGAGGGATCTACCGGCGAAACCGTCTGCACCTCCTACCAGTGAAGGAAACACTATTCACGATCCTTAACCAGATGTTCCAGGACTGTTTACCACAATGACTGATACGCGTTCTTCCCCGGTCCGATGTCCGACCACGGAGTCTGCGCCCATCATGTATCCTGCCTTTTCACCACCACGTTCGGTACCCTGGTCCCCAGCTTCACCGCACCCATCTCACGGATCTCCGGTGTTCCAACAGCCCCCAATCGCTTAGTTTTCGCCGGTGAAGGATGGAGTTGCGAACTTATACCATACGCGTGTGGGTCGTATTTGTAAACCTACCCTCAGATACGGGGACTAGGTTTAACCTGCTCCAGCGCTGAAGCAAATGTATTTTTTACATGCGCTAGTTAAACTTGATTAGTCGTATTCACATATATATTCGTAGTTACGTTATTTTCATAATTTATTTTCACACCACTATTTTATTTCGAAGTCACATGAGTGACTACGTGAAGAAGCCTGCCAGCCCGCATGCGCATCAATATGTCCAACACATGGCGCATGACTGGCAGGGAGGATGGTCGCTCCTCCAGCGGTAAGTTTAAAAACCTTGCAAACAGGTGAACCACTTCAGGAAGAACCGGCTTCAAGTATTAATTATCTTACCTCGCAACAGTTACGAGAACAAACCATGGTGGAAACTGCTGCAAAATACCCCACTCCAGCGAATTGTGCATCTCTAAAAGTGCCCGCGGCCAACAGTTCCATTTGGGGTTACTTTGGAGGTGGCATCAAGGCTCAAGAGATGAAGCTCCAGAGTATTTTAAAATTACTACCTTCAGGCATCACGGCTTTTGCCAGATCCGTAGATGCCGGCCCACTATCGGATATCCAACAAGATGCCATGGCACTAATGTGCAACGTGCACTTTGAGATTAACTGTTTCCGTAAGAGCGCCATCAGGCCGGCATTGAACCCAAACTTTGCGGGTCTGTGTAGGGCCAGTAATGTCCAGCCGCATAATCTCCTGTTCGGGGAAGATTTAACTAAACAGGTGAAAGACTTGCATGATGAGTCGAAAGCTGTAGGATTAATTAAAGCAGCTTTTATGGGCAAGTCTCCACTCTTTTGGCGTCAGCACCCCTACGCCTCCACTAGCAATAAGCAGTTTGCTGAAGCTAGAAACAGCTCTAGAGTTGATCTTCCTGGGCATAGGTTTTTTTTAGGCCAGGGCCCGTCCTGGCCATCATAGAAAATGCGCAATCCTCGCACCCCAGCAGTTCAAGTCTCCAAAGCAAGGGGACGGAAACAGAACCAATATTAGGGGCCTTTGGGCCTGCTATCAGACCACCTGTAACCCTGGAGGTAGGTGGGTCTGGTTCTTTCCGGAACATGGGGTGTGTGGAACAATTACATGTTGGTGGTAGATTAAATTTGTTTTTGCATGAATGGTGGTGGATAACTTCAGATCCATTTATCCCTTATAAAGGGGTGCAAAATTGAATTTTTACCTAACTAATTTCCACCCACAACATGCGCCAAGTTGGTCGTATATTCATTCCAAACACGAGGGTTTGGATATATAAGCAGAAATTCATACGTTACACAAAAATGATGTAATAGAGAGATCAAATTATGAAAGTCATCAATTCGTCTCTAACATATTCTCTAGGCAAAAGAAAGATGGGGGATGTCGGATCATCCTTGATTTTACACAACTTAACTCATATGTGCAGTATAGACATTTTAAAATGGGGAACTTCTTTACTGCTAAACAACTAATTTCTAAAGGATACTTTATGGCATGCATCAATCTAAAAGATGCATATTATTCAGTTCCTATTCACAAGGATCACCGGAGATATCTGAAATTTAGCTGGATGGGACAGCAATGGCAGTTTAAAGCATTACCTAATGGCTAAACCTCAGTTCCTAGGTTATTTACCAAACTGCTGAAACCGGTGCTCGGCCTGCTCAGAGCTCAAGAGCATATTGTTATGGCCTATATGGATGATATTCTAATCCTACGAAGAACACTACATTTGACTAATCTAGCTGTTTCAGCCACGAAGCTCATATTTGAGAAATTGGGGTTTATCATCGATCCAGTTAAATACAGGTGGATACTGACAAAGGTTATTGATTATTGAGGGTTTACTAGTAACTCCATAGAAATGTCTGTGACTCTGCCCTGGGGAAAGAGATCAGAATTAATAGAAGCCTGTAATAACCTTCTTGCTATGGAACAGCCATCTATTCGCCAGGTGGCTAGTGCAATTGGCAAAATAGTGGCTGCTTTTCCAGCTTCCCGATTTGGGCCTTAGCATTATCAAAATTTGCAGCGTGCAAAGGAGCAAGCACTTAAATCCCATTTAGGTCACTTTAACAGACCTATGCAATTGTCGGCAGAAGCTATAACAGAATTACAATGGTGGACGACTAATATTCAGCATTGCTCCGGCGACATTTTGATCAGTAAACCTTTAATGGACAGCCATGGTACAAACTGATGCAAGTGCAGTGGGATGGGAAACTACTAATACTAATACCATCACTAGTTGCCGCGGCAGATGGGATATGCACGAGTTACTATTTATCCATCTATATGGTATCAACTACCTGGGAAATGCTGGGGGCGTTCTATGGTTTAAAGGCTTACTGTGGGATTATGCATGACCTGCATGTTCGACTGCATGTTGATAACACTACAGCGGTGGCATATATTAATCATATGGGTGGAATCAAATCAGTATCCTGTGATAGTTTAGCTAATCTCATTTGGAGCTGGTGTATTGAAAGGAGGATTTGGATCTCAGCTACCTACTTGCCAGGTAGGTTTAACACGGTGGCAGACACAAGGTCACGTAAATTTAATGATAACACGGATGTTGGATCACAAAGTGTTTAACTATGTTATTGCTCGATATGGAACACCTGATATTGACTTGTTTGCATCCAAGCTTAATCAACTGTTGCCAAAATATGTTGCATGGAAGCCAGACCCAGGGGCAGTAGCTATAGATGCATTCTCGTTACACTGGGGAGGAATGTTCTTCAATGCCTTTCCTCTATTTTGCCTTATCAGCCAGTGCTTACAAAAAATCAAGCAAGACTCCGCTTCAGGTATTGAAGTGGTACCTGACTGGCCTACGCAGCCATGGTTCTCGTTAATGATAGGTATGCTAACGGAACCATATATGTTTATCAGTAAGCATAAAGACTTGCTTGTTCATCCCGTGACTCGGGAATCTCATTCTCTGCATGACAAAATCAACTTATTGATTTGCAGAATTTAAGAAGACCTTTTCTGGGGCTCGGATTATCTGACCGAACGGTGGACGTGATCACTGCAGCTTGGCGGGACAGTACCAAGAAGCAGTACATTTCCTTCATTAAGCTATGGGAAGGTTTTTGTGTGAATTCAAATATAACTTATAATACGACAGATATGGTTGATGTCTTAGATTTTCTTTCGATGTTATTTTTCGATAGAAAATTAAGTTAAAGTGCTTTATCATCATACTTGCTGCTGGGATCGGGACACCATTCTGTTGGGTCTCACCCTTTGATATCCAAATTTATGAGTGGTATCTTTAACATAAACTGCCCCCCCCCCAGGCCCAGATACACGGATGTATGGGATGTTAAATTAGTGTTAACACTGCTTCTCGGTTGGGCTCCAGCCACATCTTTATCTTTGGTCAGGCTCATCTATAAGGTAATAATGCTCATGGTGCTTGTTTCAGTGCAACGTGACCAGTCGTTGCATAAACTAAAACTGGATAGGACAGTTATGTCTAACAATAAGATAACATTTTACATAAATGAGTTAATTAAGCAAAGTAGACTGGGTGTGCTAGGTCTTAAGCTGGAGTTTTTAGCATATCCAACTGATCGAAGGTTATGTGTTGTCACAAATATTCAACAATATATAAAGGATACGAAGGACCTTAGGCAGAACTGGCTATGTTCATCAGCCACAGAAATCCACACAAAAGGGTATCGGTGTAGACCATTTCGAGATGGTTGAGACATGTATTAGCACTCGCAGGCATGGACACTGATGTTTTTAAATCTCACTCTACCAGGGCTGCAACTACATCGGCAGCGAGATTCATGGAAGTTCCGCTGGACCGCATCCTAGCGACAGCAGGATGGTCGAATGAGCGGACTTTTCAAGCTTTTTACAATAAGCCTATTGCCAGGTGTGGTTCATTTGCTAATACAATTTTGAGTTCTGTTAAATAATATATTCATTTTCCTGATGTAAGGGACCATTATTATTATTTTCAATAAAAGCATCAGCATATTCATGTTTGAATGCACTATGTTTTCAATCATATCTGGTCAACTGACACAGTATGTTTGCATGAAATCACAGAACTTTGAAATCTTCACTTAGTCACACGTGACTTCCAAATAAAATAGAAAGGTTAAACGAGAACTTACCGTTTGAAGTTTGATCTTTATTTTCACAGAAGTTGTGATGAGGGATTACGTGCCCTCCACTCCCAACCCTATTCTCATAAAGATCATGCAGTAGTTCCAGTTTCTTAATCTTCCTATAGTTTAGGTTAGCAATTGTTCTGTGATTTCATACAGCTGCTTAAAAGGTTGATGCGCATGCGGGCTGGCGGGCTTCTTCACATAACCCCATCATCGCAACTTCTCATAAAATAAAGATCAAACTTCAAACGGTAAGTTCTCGTTTAATCTTTCTATTATCTATACTTAAGAAGGAAATGAGGAGGCTAAAAAGGGGACACGATATAGCTCTGGAAGATGAGATTAAGGATAATCCACAGCGATTTTATAAATATATTACGACAGAAAAAGCAACTGGAGAAAAAAAAAGGACTCTCAGAAATAAAGTAAACACCTATGTTTTGAAACAGCAGGAAACTCCAGGAAAAGTTAAAGGTGATGTCTTGGGGACGGTCCATATTACAGTCAAAGAAGTGTTGGATGTCGTAAAGTAAATAAAGGAAGATAAATCTCCCAGGCCTAATCAGGTCCTAGAAACAAGGACAGTGGAAAATTGGAAAATAAATTGCAGGAGCGCTCGATGAGATATATCAGTTATCGAGTGGATAAAGTAATTCTAATGTTATATAGTAGATATAGAGATATAGTAATTCTATAGTTCTATAGTAGATATAGTAATTTTATATCAAAGTCACGTGAGAGACTACGTGAAGAGCCTGCCAGTCACATGCGCGTCAATGCGTCGACGCATGGTGTGGGAGTCGGAGAAGTTCGAAACAGCTCTGGCAGGTAAGCCAAATTTGTCTTCAGGAACGGGCCACCGCGGTACAGTGGGCCTGGAGTAGCTGACGAGCGCAGCCTGTGCGGCTACCGCTGTTGGTGCTCCGAACGGGAGCAGGCAGCCGGAATTAGAGGCCACCGTGAAGGCTCGATAAGGAGTTGGCGGGGCGGCTGCCGGCTCGGCCAGGTTAGTGATCACTGCAGAAGATTAGCAGCAGCCGGTGGTTTAAAAATAGCCGCGGCCAGGACAGCGGCCGCCAGGTAAGCTCAGCTGCCGATGCACCTACCAATTTTAAACATAGATGCTGCCGGCTGAGGCAGCATACGCTGTAGAGCAGCGTATCATGTATTCTCTATTTATAGGGCAGTTATAAATAGAGCTGGAAGTTTTTTAATAGCGGTTGCTGCTCTGTCACGTTTATGACTATCATAGCAGATAGGATACAAGGGACATTTATTATCGCATACACCAAATGGTATAGTGAATTTTGACTTGCCACAGAATGGGGCTCCACTGGAGCAGGCGGTTGTTCGGAGCATCTTACGGGCAATGCCTGTACAGATGAATGCTCAAAAAGGGAGTCAGCCAGAGGCCTGAGGAGGCAAAGCCTAGTTCAGGGTTGCGTTCTGTTTCCTCCCCTAAGAAACTCCATTGAAGCGCCAGAAAGGAGCTCCTGGCTTGGGAAGCCTTTTTGACCTGTGTCTATCAGACACCAGTAGAGCAACACCTCGTTCAGGGTTCCGTCATGATAATTTCCGCTCAGTAGAGGGGACTGTTGGAGATTCTTTCATAAGAGCAACTATGTGGATATCGATAAAGCAGTCGAATCTTTGATCTAATGGGGATATGCTTCTTTTTAATCATGTGTACAAACTATGCTCCATGTACCGGAGGCATTACAGACGGATCCAGCTATTTGCCTGTGACAACACCAGGCAGGGTTGCAGTATTTCTCCCACACTGTCTAGGGGAGTATCGGAAAGAGGTGACTCCGATTATGATGCCAGCTCATCCAGGTCATATGGGGGCCAGAGGCCTGAGGAAGCAACACCTAGTGCAGGGTTGCGCTCTATTTCCTCCCTGAAATACTCAGTTGGGGCTCCAGAAGGGAGCAAGGACTCGGAGTTAATAACAGGTGCAACCTGTCTGGTAAGTACAATAAATAATGATCATTTATACCAACAGCAGAGGACTGCGACAGTGCAGAGAGCAAACAGCCACTTCGGAGTCGCTGGCAGCGCCGATTTGAACAGCTAGTTCCGATTCGGCTCCTAGAGGGAGCAGCTTGGCAACCCCGAGTCAGGGCAAAGTCAAAGGCAGGTCTGTGATGGATCAGATGGTGGCACAAAATATGCTCCATGTTACGGTGGCGTGCAAAGGCAGTTCGAGTCATACGCCTGTGGCAACACGTGCTTCAGGGTTGCAATATTCCTCCCACTCAGATGAAGGGAGTATTAGAGATGGTACCAAAAATAGGCTCCGTGTTACAGAGACATGCACAGGAAGTTCAAGTCATAAGCCAGTGGCAACGCCTGGTTCAGGGTTGCAGTATTTCTCCCACTTTGGTGAGGGAAGTGTCAGAGATCAGCACGGAGCTGACTCCGAACATGAGTATGTGCCTGAATAGTAAGATTAAACGAGAACTTACCAGTTTGAAGTTTGATCTGTATTTTATGAGGAGGAACGTTGAGGGAATACATGAAAGAAGCCCTCTACTGCGCATGCGTGTCATCCTTCAAAGCAGCGGTGTGAGGTCACAGATACTCTATATTGACCTAAAATAGCAAGATTATCAAAGAGATACCAGCTTAACATATGACCCTATGAGGGTGGGAGCGGAGGGCATGTATTCCCTCAACGTTCCTCCTCATAAAATACAGATCAAACTTCAAACTGGTAAGTTCTCGTTTAATCTTACTATTTTACTTCGGAGTCACGTGAGGGACTCCATGAAAGATTTCAAAGCTCTGTGACCTCATGCCGTGGAAACGAGTCCATGCTTCACAACTGCCTTGGTAGTTAGAGAGAAATTGTTAATTATATTCAAAGTATTCATACCAATTATTTAATGGAAATGATAAATAATATCGAATTAATTCAAATCATAACCCTGTATTCTTCAGGGATAAATTATCATACAGAACTTAAAATTGTTCCCCGAAAAAACGTTCCCATACTGCTAACTGGTTTGTTAACATTTCTGAAACGTATTCTCCAACAACCATCCTGCAATCCTGAGGATTTGGTCCATGGATACATCAAGGCGTTTTGCTGCAGATGTAGCTGCAGCCCTGGTGGGGTGAGAATTAAATATGTTATTGTCCACTCCCGCCTATCATATCCCATATTTCAGCCACCGCGAAATGGTCTGAGTTACACTCTATGGTACAGTATATTATAGCTGATTAAACGCCAATTCCTTGCCTCTGATAGCCTATTTCCTTACTGTATAACAAACCCGTACTTTACTATACAGAGGCATTGTCCTCCGGGTAGGCCATCAATTCTATGACCTGCCCCGCTAATCCTGGCCTATTTTGTATAATAATACGGTCCTGGATCACAAACCCCAATCTTCGTGCCGCAATAGTGAAGCCATCCAGTCTTACTTTTAGCAATAACTGGAGCTTATGCACTGTGACTAGCGCTATCAGCATTCCATTTCTAGTTAGTTATCGAGATTTAATGCTGTAGCCGGCGACCAATTCCTTAGCAAGATCAAAGCCACACTTACGTTCCAAATATAGTTATCTTACTGTTTCTTGCCATTAATAACTTGACAATGCACTTTCGGCATTATTCACAGTGCTGAAACACAGTCCTCCATATTGCAGGCTGGTAAGCAACTGTAGCACCCCCGGAACATCCTTATTTCTGTGGTCCAGAAAGTTATCATGGCAGTAATTAGTCCATTTTAATATGACCTAAATACTGTTATAGAGTAGACCTTCTTCGTGCTGCTGTGATCATGTCCACAGTTCTTATGATAGCCCCATGTCCCATAGTGGTGTTTTAGAGTCTACAACCTACTAAATCAATATTTTCTATGACATGGATAGCTATCCTCAGTTACTGGATGCACCAGCAACTTAGGACTACGGCTATCGTTATACATAGTTCCAGCACCATGTCCTGTACCCCGGGAAAACCATAGTTGGGTAAGCCAATCAGGTACTAAGACATCCCCAATGCCGATTCCTGTTGAATGTCCCTTCGTACCCCAAATTTATAAATAGACAAGGAGGTAATACATAAATGAAAAACCCCTCCCCTAGTGCAGTGAAACAGCATCTGTAGCTTCTGCCTCAGGATCTGGTATCAATGATACATACCTCGGTAACTGGTGATTTAACCCCGGATACAATTCTAATATCCGGCCTTACCTACTTTACTGATTTTAGCAAATACCATCTATCCAACTTCCATTTAGTACTTCCAATAATTTTTCGTGGCCTGGTGTCTGCCACTGATTTAGTATCCCTGGTAGATACGTAGCCCATAACCAAATATTCCTTTGGACACACCATTCCCAAGTTTAATTTGCCAATTCATCACCAGCTGGTGATATCTTTCCACCCATATGACTTAAATATGCCATCACCGAGGTATTATCTATCTACCATCTACCATGCTGCAGTTTCATTCCTGAGCAATAAGATTTTTGCCCATGAAATGCACTTAACATTTCTAACCCTTAGTGTTATGTAGGTTAGCTTCTTATATATTCCATCTCCCCCATAGCTCGAGATGGTATCAGTTGTACCATAACCAATTGCACTGGCATCTGTTTGTAATAGCACAGCCGAGTTGACCTCTGTGGCTTTCCACATTAGTAAGTCATTAACATATTAAATGTGTTAATGGTGTCAATTTTGACTTAAGTGGATGGACAATGCATCCCAGCTGCACAAACAATTGATTAGTGGCAACCACTGCCTAACATGCCGATTCCTAAGTTATTCCCACAATAAGGATATCATCCAACTATACCATAATTCTATGATTTTGGTGTTGCAGCAGTCCCAACACTGGTTTAAAATTTTTCACCCAGTTTGATATAGAATAGCAAGGATCTTAACTTAATACTTCCCATAGACTAGCCTGCTGCACACTAAATCTTTGCACTGCTAAACATATCCATTTTTAAAATGAATATATTGCACAACATTGTGAAGTATTGATAATCCATAACAATACGGCATCCCCCATCTTTCTTATTTCTAATAAAGATGTTTGAGACAAATCCTGTTGTTCAGGTTTAGTTTATTTCATACCAGCATGTATATCTATCCGGTTATGTACTGGAGGGTTTTGTTCGTGTAGAACTCTATCAGATATCCCTTAAAACTGCTAAGGATATATCTGTCCATGGACATATTACACCAAGCATCAACATGAAGTTGCAATATCCCCCCAACTTCCGTGCTCCCTATTAATACTGGAGCCACAAATTCACCTACCTCCATGGTATTGGTGGTAACCAAGTTACTTTTCCCTGGTTTCATATGCGGTTGTGGAGAGCCTAAAGGTTAATGTTAGTTTGCATCTCCACAGTGGTCGTCCCGGCCAAACCCTAAACAGGACGCTGCTGCTGGGTACCTCTGCCCAATTCTTTGTAGTATAATTACAAAAACACACTACCTCTCTTAGGATGCACATAAGGTTAATGTCTTCCCCAGAAATCCTTTGGATGCTTTAATCAGCCCCAACGTCAAGCCACCACGCCAATTCTTTACCTGTTTAGACAGGTCTCCCCCCCCCCCCAAATAATGGGGTCTATAGCCCTTTGCTCACATAGTATAGTGAAGTAGGGTCTAGAGCTGGCTGAATGGCCCTTCAACTACACATTTCAAAAATAGTGCTAATGGCATCCTTAAGGTCACTAATTTTGTACACCTTTTTTAAAAACATGCGGGCCAAAGCTGTATGCCCGCCATGAGACCTTTCATAGTATTACGGCCTTCCCAACACGTCTGCAAATGCACCTGTAACAATGGCTACATTGAGAGCACCACAATATTCCCGGGGTATAGAAACCTTGCCAACACTTCAGCAAACTATTAGCTTGAAGTTAATGGGTGGACTCACAGTCCTTCAATACTCACAGCCATCCTCTCGAAATCATTCTCCGTGAGTTCTGCTGGCAGTACTGCTCCTCATGTTCGGCAGGTTGTTTCCCCCCCCCCCTTCAATAGGGGACAGTGGCTCCATCACCTGCTCAGGCTTTACCCCGTCAGACCTTCCATACCCTCCTCAGAGGCGTCCGACATTTCATGCAGCCCATATGGGAAACTGCTGTGGGACTTATATTATTTGCCCACTGCGGCTACCTCCAATCCCGGAGCCTGCCAATATGGAGAGTTTTACTCCAGCAAACCGCTCCAGCCGACTTACATGCTCTCGGGCACTAGTCGTCGCGGGTGCTTAATATATGGGACCGCTCCTGCCGACCTTGGTGCTCTCGGGCACTAGTCGCACGCGGTATATCCCACAGCCCGTCCCCATGCCTACGGGCACTGAACCGTTCCCCATGGTCCTGGTCCTCACGGGCACCTCTACCCATTTAGGGTGAAGTTTGGCACTCGCTCCCATCTGGGAGATGCTGGTGCCGACATTTATTGCTGGCTGCTGCTGGTCATTAAACAACAGCCCTTCAGCTCTATACTGACATCAGTAGCTGGCTCCCTGCTGTTCAGCATCACACCAGTAACGACCTGTGGCTGTGCCCTGACGTCCTTAGCTGGCTCCCTGCTGTTCAGCAACACACCAGTCTCTTCAGAATACAGCAAGCACGTCTGGAAAAAGCACCAAAAAGGTAAGGGAAATTTGTTCTTACCTGTACTGGTTTTCAGCCTGCCGTTTTCGGAGGAACGTCCTTCCTCCCGCAGCCCCACGGACCCCGTAGCGCAGGTCCATGGGCTGCTGTCCCCGATGTCTGCTCTCTCTCTCCCCGGGTGGTGCAGCTGCTTCAATCAGCTGCGGAGCGCCTAACAACTGCATCTAAAAATAGACCCGACTTGGTCTAGAAACTCCCCGGGCCGTGTAGCTTTGTTTCCCGCCCGGCAACAGTCAAATCTTGCCGGTGCGGGGAGCGACGTCGGGCACAGCTGTTCTGTGCTAAAAATAGCCGTTTGGGAATCCCCTCCAGAGGATTCGCGGTAACTGCTGGTGCTGGTTCTGGCTGCAATATTTCTGCAGTCTCCTCTCCAGCTCCTGCAGCTTCTTGTATTTCCTACCTGCAAGGTAAGTGGAAAAATTTTTGCAGTCTCTTACCTGCTTCTTTGCCTTTCTCTCTAGGGAGACGTCGTCTCCCACTTCTGACTCGTTCAATGCGTGTATGCGATATGACACGCATGCGCAGTAGCGGGCTTCTTTCATGGAGTCCCTCACGTGACTCCGAAGTAAAATCCCATGCCTTATTGCATGATGTACGAGTCGAATAAGGAAGAGCTGCCTGCTCTTGCCTCTAAATTTGCTGTCCGCTCGGGGACGGGCAAGCCACTACAAGAGAGTTGACCCCCAGGAACCTGAAGCTGGAAACACGTTCCACCTCCATCCCGTTAATATGGTTGGGGGTGTGCGTGACGCCCCTAGACCTTCTGAAGTCTACAATGAGCTCCTTGGTCTTCTTGGAGTTAAGGGCCAGGTTGTTGTCAGCGCACCATGCTGCTAGGAGCTGGACCTCCTCCCTATAGGCTGACTCATCATTGTTGCTGATGAGGCCAATCACCATTGTATCATCTGCATACTTGATGATGGTGTTAGTACCATGTACAGGTGTGCAGTCATAGGTTAAGAGGGAGTAGAGGAGGGGGCTCAGCACACAGCCCTGTGGAACGCCGGTGTTCAGGGTGAGGGTTGAAGAGGTGTGCTTGTCTAACCTAACAGACTGGGGTCTGTTGGTTAAAAGTCCAGTATCCAGTTGCTGAGGGAAGGGTCGATGCCCAGGTCGCTGAGTTTGATCAGTTTTGAGGGTATAATGGTGTTAAATGCTGAGCTGTAATCGATGAACAGCATTCTTACGTTGGTGTCTCTGTTGTCGAGGTGGGAGAGGCTGAGGTGAAGTGCCGTTGAGATGGCATCCTCCGTACTCCTGTTCTTGCGGTAGGTGAACTGATAGGGATCCAGTGTGGGAGGTAGGCAGCCTTTGAGGTGTGCCAGGACCAGCCTCTCGAAGCACTTGGTGATGGTGGGAGTAAGTGCAACTGGGCTGAAGTCGTTGAGGCTCGCCGCAGTGGAGTGTTTTGGCACCGGCACGATGGACGTGGTTTTAAGGCACGTGGGGACAACTGCTTGGGCAAGTGACAGGTTGAAGATGTCAGTCCAGTCCAGATGTCAGCTGCACAGCACAGGCCCTGAGGACGCGCCCGGGGATGCCGTCAGGGCCAGCAGTCTTACGTGCATTAATCCTACTCAGTGCCACATACACGTCATAGGGGGTGAGTGTGAGGGGCTGGTGATCAGCAGGCAGCACAGCCTTGATGACCGTCTCTGGATTGTCCCTGTCAAAGAGGCCATAAAAGTGGTTAAGCTCAAGGAAGGAGGCGTCGCTGGATGTGGGGGTGGTGTTGGTGGGTCTATAGTCCGTGATGGCTTGGATGCCTTGCCACATGCGTCGGTGGTCGGAGTTCTTATTGAAGTGTTCCTCAATCCTTGGCTTATAGCAGTGCTTGGCCTTCTTGATGCCCCTCTTCAGGTTAGCCCTGGATGAACTGTAGGCTCAGGCATCGCCTGACCTGAAAGTGGTGTCCTGTGCTTTCAGCAGTAGCCTGACCTCGCTGTTCATCCATGGCTTCTGATTCGGGAATATGGTAACCCGTTTGAGGGAGGTGACACTGTTGATGGTGGAGTTGATAAAGTCCAGAACAGAGGATGTATAAGAGTCAATGTCCGTGTGGGAGTCAAGGGTGGCCTGGGCTGCAAACGCCTTCCAGTCAGTGTTTCAAAACACTGCTGAAGTGTGGAGTCCGCCTCCTCTGACCAGACTTTAACTGTCCTCACTGTGGGTTTAACACGTCTGATGAGTGGGGAGTACTTAGGGAGCAGGAACAATGAATGGTGATCAGACTAACCAAAGTGGGGGAGGGGGACGGCTTTGTATGCTTCAGCCATGTTTGTGTAGACTTTGTCCAGTATCTTGTCCTCTCTAGTGGCGAAGGAGACATGTTGGTGGAATTTGGTGAGTACAGTCTTCAGGTTGGAGTGAATGAAGTTACCCGCAACAATGAAGGCTGTCTCGGGGTAAGGCGGCTGAAGCAGCTCGTCTTTGCTCGGTCACGAGTGATGGCTGGGGTAGCCTGTTTCTTGGGCAGCTAGATCTGCATGATTGTATGGGAAGTTTGTGATCAAAATATGTGAGTTACTTTTAAATGGAAGTAACAGGTTTATGTTGCTTTGAGTTTGGGTTTAGAGACGCGTTTATGTGATAGCACAATTGACACTGCTTGTGCTGCTTTGTCATTCTCTATAGTCCCATAAGTGGGACAATAAATGATTGGTTATTCACCCTCTGTTCACCAACGTTATGCAGGGTGTCTTTTATATGACTGCTCTAAAAGCCTGCACTCATTGTGTGTGCAATGTATATCAGTAAATTATTATGCAAATATTCTTCTACCGTATTCCTAATTGGAGCAGTATTTTTTGTTGATTATGCTTTTAGCAACTGATTTCAGCGCAAAGAACACAGTCTTTACTCAATCTCTGGCTCGGTCTCTGAGTCATAACTGACATTAGGGTAGCTTGATATGGGAATGATCTCATAAGCAAAATGGGCATGATTGCGTACATTTGGAGTTGACCAGAGCGGAGATTGGGGGTGTTATTAGGTATACAAGTACACTGAGATTGCTAGTACCTATGAGATGAAAGATAGTTTCTTTATTATTATTTAATAGTCTCTCAAGAGATTGCTGATGGCTCATTAGCAGCCAATTTAATGGATATTTCCCTTTCATCAAACAGCAAGAGGCTTACATAGTGCGTGTTAAGAAGTTATAAAATTTGGTTGAATATGCCTAGATATTTGCAGATAGAATTCTGAACAGTGTTGCATGACTTATCGTCTAACTCAGTCAATTGGGACTATGGTCCGGTTAAGAGCAATGGCCATGTATGCAAGTTAGCATCATGGTATTAATAATCCATGTTTTTCTACCATTAATGGTTTATCTGTTTAAGTGTTTCACACACAGATTGGGTTACTGCATGAAACCACAGAGCTTTGAAATCTTCATGTAGCCACTCACGTGACTTCGATATAAAATAGAAAGATTAAATGAGAACTTACCGTTTGAAGTTTGATCTTCATTTTATGAGAAGTTGAAGTGAGGGAATACGTGCCCTCCTCTCCCAACCTTACTTTTCATAAAGATCATTCAGTAGTTCTAAGGTCGTTAATCTTTCTATAGCTTAATTCAGCAACTAGTCTGTGGATTCATACAGTTGCTCTGAAGATTGACGCGCAAGCGGCTGGCAGGCTCTTCATGTATTCCTGCACTTCAACTTCTCATAAAATAAAAATCAAACTTCAAACGGTAAGTTCTCGTTTAATCTTTCTATTCTAAAGTTATACAGTAAATATAGCTTTAGTAGAGCCCTCCCATTCCTCGTGTAACTCTTGTATAATTTCACACTAATCAGGATTAAATCCCATCAACCAATGCTCTGCCGATTTTACCAATTTATTAATATTATCACGTGGTCTTAGACTCCCCTACTCACTATAAATAACACTATCAATTTTTGTGATGTGTGTGAATTGACTATTCATACCCTGTACAACCATATCCAAATCATTAAATAAGTATCATCGCATCAGTTCCCATGAATAACATTGGTCTCAGGCTTCCAATCATAAAAACAATCCTCCACTGTTTTGTTTTGGATCACATTTGTCAACTTACCCTGGATCCATAGCTCCAACCTTTTGCACACGTCTTTCAAGTGAGATTTTGTCAAAAGGTTCACTGAAGTCCATGTAGGCTAACTACACTGCCTACATCAATAAACATTTTACCTCTTTGAAATGTACATTTCTCTTTGTTATCTCTTTGAAAAATTATTACTCATGTGATTGCCTAGGCCTCAATTGTTGGTCACCTTCTTTTATCTTGTGGTGTAAAATATTGTTTGAAATTCTCCAGTGAAGAGCCAAATGGAATATTTTACTAGATTAAAGATGAGGGGGGGGGAGGCATAGTGGCACAGCAGTAGGGTTGTGGCCATACATTGCCAGAAATCTGGGTTCAATCCTGACCTCGAGTGCTGTCTGTACAGAATTTGTTTGTTCTCCTTGTAATCTCGTGGGTTTTCTCTGGATGCACTGATTTCCTCCCACATTCCAAAGACGTGCAGGTCTGTAGGTTGATTGGCCCTAGTGTGTAGGATACAGGTGGTCGTTGGTAAGCACAGGCTTGGTGGGCCGAAGGGGCTGTTTCCATGCTGTATTGCTACACAAAACTAAACTAAACTAAAAGTGAGACATGAATACAACATAGTTAGTCGTTGCAAGACTGAAGTGAAAAGGAAGTAATCATACCAGTATATGTGGTGAAATGATATGTGAAGTGATAGCACTTATATGTGAAGTGAAAAAGTTCTGTCTCCAGGTCTCTGAATTTCTAAAGGGACCTCTTAAATGCCTTTTCAACTCAGATCATCTTATTTTGCTCATTGCAATTGTAGATCATGCAGCAGATAATGGAAGCTGATCATAACCACTATTTTCCTAATTTTTCTTCTGCTGTTCGCACTTCTGAGTCCACTACTTACCAATATTATTGCCAGTCGAAGCAATTTCTACTTATTTTATTATTTCATCCACTTCAAGAATAAGATGGCCTTATTAAGATCAAATTACCTCGATGACAGTAGTCAGATGTCTGTGCTGGACCCGCACTGTAGGTAGAATTTAAATTTGGTAATCCTGGAATTGAGAAAACATGAGCAATCATAAGTACGACTTCAATTAAACCACAGTCAAACTTGTTTATGCAATCATATTAAGAAATTCATCAAATTCACTCAGGAATAAATCTATGCTTCTGCAACTCCATTTATCAAAACATCCTTGCATTCCTTCCTTTTCCATTTATCTAAACATCCTTGCATTCCTTCCTTTTCCATTTATCTAAACATCCTTGCATTCCTTCCTTCATACATTTTCATTTACAAACACAAAGTGCTGGAATAAGGCAATGCGTCAGGGAGCATCTGTGAATGGAATGGAAAGGCAATGCTTTGGGTCGGACCTTGGTTCTTCAGACTGGATGTCATGGGGTTGAAAAAGCTGGAAAATAGGAGGGGTGGGACAAAGCCTGGTAAATAATTGGTGAGGGGGTTACATTTATGTTGACACGTGCTGGAATGACCCACAAGTGGAAAGCACCTTTCAATGTCTACCCCACAGATCACCATTATTTTGAAAAATTATATTGTCGCATATGTCAAGAGCCAGTCTATTTTGAGGAAATGCAAGGAAGATTACCGAGTAGCACAGCAGTTAGTGTTGCGAACTAGCAGCTCTAGTGATGTACTTTCCATCCTAAAATCCAGTGCTGCCTGTATGGGGTTTGTATGTTCTTCTAGTGACCTCGTTGGCTTTCCCCAAGTACTCATGTTTCTACCCACATCCAAAAATTGTGCTAGTTGCTAGGTTAATTGGCCACTGTAAATTCCAGGAATGTAGATGATTGGGGAATTGATGGACACATTAGAGAGAATTGGGCACACGGAAATGGAATTGATGGGATTGCTCTAAGGCATGGAATTTAAATTGATAGGCTGAATAGTTTCCTTCTACACCATAGGCAACTTTAATAAATAAATATGATGTTTAATCCCAAGCACTACGCCCACTTAACGCCTTCAATCAACTATATTTGTTGATCTGTTAATATCACATTGGTTCTAGTGGTACATCTCTCCATGCAAGCTAGCTATTGTGTTTATATCAAAACAGTAATTGCACTGCAAACATGCTGATGGCTGCAAAACTCAATGAGGTTTCAGTTAAGGTCAGGAATCACACATAAAAGTTTCCTTTCCTATTTTGTTATTAAAGCTCCAAATTCCCATCAATCTCACTGATAAAGGGCAACACGATGGCACAGTGATAGAGCTGCTGCCTAAAAGCGTAAAACACCCGGGTTCAATCCTGACCAGGGGGGCTGTCTTTATGGATTCTGTATGTTCTTCCCGTGTGGGTTTTCTCTGGGTGCTCCGGTTTCCTCCCACACTCCAATGATTGTCCCAGGCTTACCTATAATTGTTTGTTGCTCATTCCAAAATAGCACTAAAGAACCAAAAATATATATTTCCCACACCAATTGACAGGTAAAACTTCAGTTGTTGCTGAATGTTGCTGCAGCAATACCAAGATCAGAAAGATCGTAGGCACATTATAAAGATGGGCCTTTATCTGACTCAGTGCCAATCTTGTCAACTATGATAGTTGCTTTGTTTCTGCAGCTAACATTACCAAGCAGGAATCTGGCATCCACTGATTTTGATTGGTTGACCATCCTGTGAAATACATTATGTTCAATGATGGATCACTAAGCCTCAGAGTTTTATTTAAATAGATTTTCTGAAAGAAAACTAAATTACTTTCAATTAAAGTTACTTCAAATGCTAATGCATGCTGTATCTGAACCTGGAGTCAAATTAAGGTCTGCCAAGAAAGTTAATAAGTCTTACTGCTGATACTGTTTAAAGGCCTGTCCCACTTCCCGAGTTATTCACGAATTCTCTCTGAGTTATTCACAAATTCTCCCGAGATTTCAAAAACTCGGGAAAGTGGGACAGGCCCTTTAATAAAGTTACTGATTACAAACAGTAAAAGTGTTTCAACTTGTAGGCAAAAAGCCTATTGGATGAAATGGACTGGAAAATGCAATTTTGAGATGGAAACATGGCCGTGGCCACATGAATATCATAGTAGGCACGAGGTCGGTCTCCTTTCTCTTACATTTTACATTGTTACTTAGGCTTTTTGAGATGATTATATCAAATATACGTTGCGTTTTCAATGTGTTTCTTCGTAAAGGAGCATGACCCTTATCAAGTAGATGGATATGAATTGGAGAGAACTTCATGGTGAGATCCAACAGTGAAGTATGTGGGCTCAAGGCATGCTGTGTTATGAAGCTCTGGTGAGTTGCTCCATCACAGACTGTACTACATACCATACTCCAGAGCCACATTGCCTTGTATTTTTTTCTTAAATGTTTTTGACATATAAATATTGGTACATTGTAACATTGTCTAAACATGTAAACATTGGCTGGTATTTGCTACTCATCCCCAATTTCCCCTGAAGTAGCAGGGCAAAGTAGAATTAACCATACACACACAAAACAGCTCTGGGTCATACACATGCTAAAGTGTAACTGACTAATTTTCCCGCAAGTAAATCAGTTATGTTTTACAAATAATGAGTTTCAAGATTATGCTGATGTTCATTGCTTTTCATTGCTTGAATTTAAATTCCTCAGCTGCCAAAGTACCAAATAGCAGAGAGAAAATGTTCAAAAAAAGACCCTATTGGGGCTTATCTACAGGCCCCCAAACAGTAGCCTGGATATAAGGTGCAAGCAGTAAAGATAATGCTACGGTTGATATGGGAGATTTCAACATGCAGGTAGACAGGGAAAATCAGGTTGCCACTGGACCCCCAAAAAGGGTAGTTTGTGGAGAGCCTCCATGGTGGATTCTTAGAGCAGCTTATATTGGAGCCTACCAGGGAGAAGGCAATTCTGGAATGTTATATAATGAACCGGATTTGATAAAGGAACTTGAAGTTAAGGAGCCATGAGGACGGCTCCATGAGTTACCATAATATGGTCAAGTTTAGAGGAATAGGGAGAGGGAGAAGGGTAAATCATAGGTGTCAGTGTTACAGTTGAATGAAGGGGACTATGGAGCCATGAGGAAGGAGCTGGCCAAATTTAACTGGAAAGATAACCGAGCAGGGATGACAGTGAACAACACTGGCAGGTATATCTGGGAATAATACAGAAGGTGCAGGGTCAGTTCATTCCAAAGAGGAAGAAAGATTCCAACGGGAGTAAGGCGCGACTGTAGCTGACAAGGTACATCAGAGAAAGTATAAAAATAAAAGAGAAGTACAACGTATAAAGATGAGCAGGAAGCAAGAGTATTGATTAATGTTTAAAGGGCAACAGAAGAGAACTAAAAAGGCAATACGGAGAGAAAAGATGAGGTACAAAGGTAAGCTAGCCAAGAATATAAAGGAGGATAGTAAAAGCTTCTTCAGGTATGTGAAGAGGAAAAAATTAGTTAAGACCAAAGTTGGACCCTTGAAGACTGAAAAAGGTGAATTTATTATGGGGAACAAGAAAATGGCAGATGAGTTGAACAGGTACTTTGGATCTGTCTTCACTAAGGATGACACAAACAATCTTCCTGATGTACTAGTGGCCAGAGGATCTGTGGTGACGAAGGAACTGAAGGAAATCCACATTAGGCAGGAAATGGTGTTGGTTAGACTGATGGGACTGAAGGGAGATAAATACCCAGGGCCTGATGGTCTGCATCCCAGGGTACATAAGGAAGTGGCTCTAGAAATCGTGGACGCATTGGTGATCATTTCCCAATATTCTATAGATTCAGGACTAGTTCCTGGGGATTGTAGGGCAACTAAAGTTATCCCACTTTTTAAGAAAAGCAGGAGAGAAAAAAATGAAATAGACCAGTTAGCCTGACGTCGGTGATGGGGAAGATGCTGGACTCAATAATAAAGGATGAAAAAGCAGCACTTTTGAATAGCAGTAACAGGATGAGTTCGAGTCAGCATGGATTTACGAATGGGAAATCATGCTTGAATAATCTTCTGGAATTTTTTGAGGATGAAAATGGACAAGGGAAAGTAGTGTACCTGGTCTTTCAGAATGCATTTGATGAGGTCCCACATCGGAGATTAGTGGGCAAAGTTAGGGCACATGGGTAGAGTGCTGACATGGATAGAAAATTGGTTGGCAGACAGCAAACAAACAGTGGGGATTAACGGGTTCCTTTCAGAATGGCAGGCAATGAGTAGTGGGGTACCGCAAGGCTCGGTGCTGGGACCGCAGCTATTTACAATACACCAATGATTTAGATGAAAGGATTCAAAGTAACATTAAGGGCGTGTCCCACTTAGCAGACCTCGACAGCAACCTCTGGAGACCTTGCCCGCCACCCATGGTCCACTGCAAGGTCGCCACAAGGTCACAGGTGGTTTTGGTCACTCAAGGGCACTCGCCTCGAAAGCCTTGAGCTGGATCGACCGGCCACGTTGAAACCGCGAGCTGCATCTACAGACACACGCACACACACACACATACATACACACACACACACACACACGCACACACACACACACACACACATAAACATCGCGAAGTTGGGGGCCATGGAGAGCGGAGGAGTGCTGTTTGCACGGTGAAGATGAAGGTAAACGGCTGCCAGAGTATGGTAAGTCGGGACGGTTCTTGACTGATTGTCGTTGGGGTGAAAAAGCTGGAAAAGAGGAGGGGTGGGACAAAGCCTGGTAAATGATTGGTGAAGGGGTTACATTTATGTTCACTCGTGTTGGAATGACCCACAAGTGGAAAGCACCTTTCAATGTCTATCCCACAGATCACCATTATTTTGAAAAATTCTATTGTCACATACCATAGTCAAGAGTCCCAGTCTATTTTGAGGCAAGGGAGATTACTGAGTAGCACAGCAGTTAGTGTTGCTACCTAGCAGGTCCAGTGATGTACTTTCAATCCTAACCTCCAGTGCTGCCTGTCTGGGGTTTTGTATGTTCTTCTAGTAACCGCGTTGGCTTTCCCCAAGTACTCATGTTTCTACCCACATTCAAAAATTGTGCTAGTTGCTAGGTTAATTGGCCACTGTAAATTCCAGGAATGTGCATGATTGGGGAATTGATGGACATGTCAGAGAGAAATGGGCATACGGAAATGGAATTGATGGGATTGCTCTAAGGGATGGAATTTAAATTGATAGGCTGAATAGTTCCCTTCTATATCATAAGTGACTATAATAATTAAATATGATGTTTAATACTAAGCACTCCACCCACTCAACACCTTCAATCATCTATATTTGTTGATCCGTTAATATCACATTGGTACTAGTGGTACATCTCTCCATGTAAACTATCTATTGTGTTTATATCAAAACAGTAATTACACTCCAAACATGCCGATGGTGCAAAACCCAATGAGGTTTCAGTTTAGGTCAGGAATCTCACAGATAAAAGTTTCCTTTCCTATTTTGTCCCATTGTTATTAAAGCTCCAAATTCCCATCAATCTCACTGATCAAGGGCGGCACGGTGGCGCAGCGATAGAGTTGCTGCCTAACAGCGCAAGACACTCGGGCTTGACCGTAACTAGGGGTGCTGTCTTGATGGAGTCTGTATGTGTTTCCCGTGCCCATGTGGGTTTTCTACGGGTGCTCTGGTTTCCTCCCACACTCCAAAGATGTACAGGTTTGTAGATTAAATGGCTTTGGTAAAATTGGAAATTGTCCCTGGTGTGTAGGAATCACTGGTTGGCACGGACTCAGTGGGCTGAAGGACCTGTTTCCGCGCTGTATGTTTAAACTAAACTGAACTAAAACCCTTTAAACATTGAATTTCCATTTGAGGACCTGAAATCTGCTCAAGCCCCAATCACAGCTCTGTCATTCAACCAGTGATTACTGGAATCAGACTTGTCCCAGGCTTACCTAGCATTGGTTTTTGCTCATTCCAAAATGGCACGAAAGAAACAAAAAAATATATTTCCCGCAACAATTGACAGGTAAAACTTCAGTTGTTGCTGAATGTTGCTGCAGCAAGACCAGATCAGAAAGATCGTAGGCACATTATAAACATGGGTCTTTATCTGACTCGGTGCCAATCTTGTCAACTATGATATTTGGTACACAAAAATGCTGGAGAAACGCAGCGGGTGCAGCAGCATCTCTGGAGCGAAGGAAATAGGCAACGTTTCGGGCCGAAACCCATCTTCAGACTGAAATCCTTTAAACATTGATTTTAATGTCTGAAGAAGGGTATTGGCCCAAAACGTTGCCTATTTCCTTTGTTCCATAGATGCTGCTGCACCCGCTGAGTTTCTCCAGCATTTTTGCATACCTTCGATTTTCCAGCATCTGCAGTTCCTTCTTAAACAACTATGATAGTTGCTTTGTTTCTGCAGCTAACATTACCAAGCAGGAATCTGGCAACAACTGATTTTGATAGGTTGACCAGCCTGTAAAATACATTATGTGCAGTGTTGAATCACTAAGCCTGAGAGTTTATATTAAATATATTTTCTGAGATAAAAATAAATTACTCTGAATTAAAGTTATTTCAAATGGTAATGCATGATGTATCTGAACCTGCAGTCAAATTAAGGTCTGCCAAGAAAGTTAAGAAGTCTTAATGCTGGTATTGTTTAATAAAGTTAGGCAAAAAGGCTATAAGATGAAATAGACTGGAAAATGTAATTTTGAGATGGAAACATGGCCGTGACCCCATGGATATCATAGTAGGCACGAGGTCGGTCTCCTTTTTCTTACATTTTACATTATTACTTCGGCTTTTTGAGGTGATTATATCAAATATACATTGCATTTTCAATGTGTTTCTTAGTAAAGGAGTATGACCCTAATCAAGATGATGGATATTAATTGGAGAGAACTTGTATTTGGTAATTTGGGTTCCTAAGAACGCTGGTGGGATTCAACAGCGAAGTATGTGGGCTCTGGAGATGCTGCGTTATGAAGCTCTGGTGAGTTGCTCCATCACAGGCTGTACATACTAATCTCCAGAGCCACATTGCCTTGTGTTTTTTTCTTAATTGTTCTGGACATATAAACATTGGTACATTGTAACATTGGCTAAACATGTAAACATTGGCTGGTATTTGCTGCTCATCCCCAATTTCCCCTGAAGTAGCTGGGCAAACTAGAATTAACCACACACACACCAAACGGCTCTGGGTCATACACATGCTAAAGTGTTAACAGATGTATTTTGCCGTAAGTAAATCAGTTATGTTTTACAAATAATGAGTTTCAAGATTATGCTGATGTTCATTGCTTTTTATTGCTTGAATATAAATTCCTCAGTTGCCAAAGGAGTCGAATTTATTTTTTTAAGCTAATCATCCATATATCAATGAAATACTTAATGATATGCTAAAGTACCAAAAAGCAGGGAGTAAATGTTCAAAAAAAGACCCGAGTGGGGCTTATCTACAGGCCCCCAAACAGTAGCCTGGATATAGGGTGCAAGTTGAATCAGGAATTAAAATGGGCATGTAGTAAAGCTAATGCTACGGTTGATATGGAAGATATCAACATGCAGGTAGACTGGGAAAATCAGGTTGGTACTGGACCCCAAAAAGTGAGTGTCAAGAGTCTCAGTGATGGATTCTTACAGCAGCTTGTATTGGAACCTACCAGGGGGAAGGCAATTCTAGATTTAGTGTTATGCAATGAACCGAATTTGATAAAAGAACTTAGATAAAGGGGACTATGGAGCCATGAGGGAGGAATTGGCCAAAGTTAACTGGATAGATACCCTAGCAGGGATGACAGTGGAACAACAATGGCAGGTATTTCTAGGAATAATGTAGAAGGTACAGGATCTGTTCATTCCAAAGAGGAAGAAAGATCCAAGGGGAGTAAGGGGTGATCGTGGCTGACAAGGGACGTCAGGGACAGTATAAAAACAAAAGAGAAAATGTAAATCGTTTAAAGATGAGCGGGAAGCAAGAGGATTGGTTAATGTCTAAAGGGCAAACAGGCAATCCAGGGAGAAAAGATGAGGTACAAAGGTAAGCTAGCCAAGAATATAAATGAGGATAATAAAAGCTTCTTTAGGGATGTGAAGAGGGAAAAATTATTAAGGCCAAAGTTAGACCCTTGAAGACTGAAAAAGGTGAATTTATTATGGGGAACAAGGAAATGGCAGATGCGTTGAACAGGTACTTTGGATCCGTCTTCACTAAGGATGACACAAACAATCTTCCTGTTGTACTAGTGGCCAGAGGATCTGGGGTGACGAAGGAACTGAAGAAAACTGGAAGGCAGATTATTATCTAAATGGTGTCAAGGGAAAAATGGAAGTACAACGTGAGCTGGGGGATCCTTGTTCATCAGTCAATGACAGTAAGCATCTAGGTACAGCAGGCAGTGAAGAAAGCGAATGGCATGTTGGCCTTCTTAACAACATGAGTTGAGTATAGGGGAAAGGAGGAACTTCTGCAGGGTCCCAGTGAGACCACACCAGGAGCATTGTGTGCAGTTTTTGTCCCCTAATTTGAGGACGGACATTCTTGCTATTGAGGGAGTGCAGCGTAGGTTTACAAGGTTAATTCCTGGGATGGCATGATTGTTATATGCTGGGAGAATGAAGCGACTGGGCTTGTATACTCTGGAGTTTAGTAGGATGAGAGGTGATCTTATTGAAGCATATAAGATTATTAAGGGTTTGAACACGCTAGAGGCAAGAAACATGTTCCCAATGTTGGGGGAGTCCAGAACCTGGGGCCACAGTTTAAGAATATGGCGTAAGCCATTTAGAACGGAGACGAGGAAACACTTTTTCACACAGAGAGCTGTGAGTCTGTGGAAATCTCTGCCTCAGAGGGCGGTGGAAGCCGGTTCTCTAGATACTTTCAAGACAGAGCTAGATAGGTCTCTAAAAGATAGCGGAGCCAGGGTACATGGGGAGAAGGCAGGAACGGGGTACTGATTGGGGATGATCAGCCATGATAACTTTGAATGGCGGTGCTGGCTCGAAGGGCCGAATGGCTTAACTCCTGCACCTATTGTCTATTGAATGATAAAGTGAGAAATGAACTACTACAGGATGCTGATCTAACTGTCATCGGAGCAGAGAATGTCTGCCGCATTGCTGAAATTACTGACTCTCATACCTGTCTTACAGGACCGGGTCCACATTCCTCATACCACGTGAATGTTGCCAGGCCATTCTACCGTGCTCAACACCTGCCACCAGAAGTGCAGCAGCCTGGCAGGTTCCTTAATTGTGGTGGTTCATACCCCGCTGTCCGTGAGCAATGCCCTGCCTACCGGAAAGTTTGCCACTACTGTAGACGAAGAAATCACTTTATTCGGTGCTGTCGTGCTCGCAGAGATTTTACAGAACCCAAGCAGCCAGTGAACCTGATCCAGCACGATGGTTCCTACAGCACAGGGATCGAGATCAAGCTGTACCGTTTCCCTGTGGGAATCCATCCAAACCTGACACTTGCATTCTAAACATACATTCTCTGTCTGAAACTTCATGTAAACTTCACAATCCCAAGGTCGTTTGTTGAATCAACAATACTACAACTGTGGCAAAAAACGACATGGAGCTCGTTGTAATGTCATGTTCTTATCTGAGCCCTCCAGGGTCAGAAATGAAGAAGTTATTGTAAACACCAAAGCTTTGTTAATTCCCTTTTGTAGGGGGAGAGGTTCACCCAGTTGGAAGGGTTGACCTGCAGTGCCACCTAGCAAAACATGTGCACAAGCTGAACTTCTTCATTGTCCCAGGAAAAATGACAACCTTATTGGCCTGTCCCACTTTCACGAGTTATTCACAAAATCTCCTGTGTTTTCCCCTTGATTCAAAATTGCAGAATGTTCATAACGAGTCTGTAGGAGGTCGTTGGAGTTCGTAGATATATCATAGCAACTTGTTATGCTAGTCGCAGGTACTCGTGGCATCAGGTAAGTCGAGACGTTTTTTCCAGCCCGATAAAAAATATCCACGAGTAAAAAAATGGTCAGGATGAAAGAAATTGCAACTTTTAACTCACACAGAGGGCATCGAAATAGTCGTGGGAATTTGTAAACATTCTCGTAGCAGTTCGTAGGAGTTCGTGAACATAGTCATGGAAGGTCGTAGTAGTTAGTAGATTACCACGATCTCGATTTTTTTTAGGTCCTTTAAACTCGGCAACGGTTTTGAATTAAGTTGTGAAAGTGGGACAAGCCCTTAACTTGGCATCGATGCCTGCCAGGACTTGTGATTGGTAAGCTTTGGAGAAGAGGTGCACCAACTTTTCCCTGCCCAAGATAGTACTGAACAGTTTCTCCCTCAGTACAAGGACATTTTTTACAACAAAATCGGCTAATTACCCCACGTATTCTATTGTTCAAGCCTTTCATAGAATTTTGCATGTCATGCGCGAACGCATACAGAACGAACTTCAAAGAATGGAATCGCTGTGCTTCATCCCTGCAGTAACCGAGCATTCGGACTGGGTCTCAACCCTGCCAGTGGCTACCAAAAAAACAAAGATTAAATAGGAATCTGCATCAACCCCAGAGATTTGAACACTGCAATTAAGCGACTGCAGTAACCAATGCACATAGTAGAAGAGGTAGCAGCACACCAGAGCAAAGTGACCACGTTCTCCATTTTCGATGCAAAAAACTCATTCTGGCAAACCCCGTTAGACCACAAATCGTCAGAAATAACCACTTTTGGCACACCTTTCAGCCACTACAAGTTTCTGCGAATGTCCTTTGGCGTCAACCCCGCTTGTGAAGTTTGCCAGTGCACGATGGCTGTTTGCAGGTTACTCTCGTGCCTTTGCTGTCGATGATATCCTCATTGCTGGCATATGTCAGAGCATGATACCAATATAAAGAAATTACTGGATCACACCAAGGACATCAATCTCAAGCTCAACTCCTTAAAGTGCAGACTTCGTGTCAAGGAAGTGAAGAACGTGAGACACTTTTTCACTAGTGATGGACTCAAACCAGATCTTTTCAAGACCATTGCCATCAACGAACTGCCGGCTCCCACAGATGTAACCAATCTACAGAGTTTCCTGCGCATGGTGAACTACCTGGGTAAGTACATTCCGAACTTCAGCGAATTGACAGCCCCGCTGCGGCAGCTAACACACAAGAGTGAAACCTGGTCCTGGTATACACAACACCAGAGAGTGTTTCACACCCTCAAACAGCAGCTGTCCTGTGCCCCGAGACTCTGGTTTATTTCGACGTGAAGCTGCCCGTAATACTTACCTGCGATGCCTCCCAGTACGGATTCGGTGCTGCCTGTCTCCAGATTACCAGTGAGGGTGACAGCAGACCTGTTCCATATGCCTCTCGCTCAATGTCTGAGACTGAATAACGCTATGCTCAAATCGAGAAGGAACTACAGGCAGTGGTATTCGCCTGTGAGAAATTCAAAGGCTTTATTTTTGGACAGACCGTAACTGTTAAAACAGACCACCAGCCACTAATCAGCATCATGAACAAACCGATCCATGCCGCTCCTGCCCGACTGCAGCGGATGATGATGCAGCTTCAGAGGTACAATGTTAAACTAGTTTACAAACCAGGCAAAGACATGCACCCAGCCGACGCTCTATACAGAGCCCCACGCAAGACCGGCGAGCAACAACCGTCAGACAACGACACCTACATTGTGATGATGATGTCCTACCATCCCACTGAATGCCTGAACGACTTGGCTGCGCAGACAGCAGTCGATGACACCCTACAGTCCCCGTCCACGATCATCCCGCGTGGCAGGCTGGATAAGCAGCACAGGGTACCAGTTGCTATTCGCCCGTACTTCTCAGTGCACGATGAGCTTGTGCTCCAGGATGGTGTGATCGTGCCCTACGGGACAATTACTTCGACTCTGTCCACGGGGGACATCCCGGTATCGAATCAACCATTCTTTGAGCTAAGAGCTTGTTCTCATGGCCCGGTATGACCGAGTTCATAGGGGAGAAGGCGGAAGCTTGCGCGATCTGCAACAGCCTGGGGCCCAATTAACCCAAACATAAGCAGCAGCTTATCTCCCACCCAGTTCCTGCTTTGCCATGGTCCACAGTGGCAACTGACATCTTTGAATGGTGTGGGAAGCAATACCTGGTTCTTGTTGACACATACTCCGGATGATTTCAGATTGACCTGCTTCCCTGCCCCACTTCAGCGGTAGTGGTTCAAAAGCTAGCGTGCCACTTTTCGGGGCGTCCTCGAAACTTCTGTCTGACAACGGAAGCCAGTTCACCAGCCAGTGTTGCAAAGATTTTGCCCAGCGATGGAACCTTCGTCACATTACCAGCAGTCCTGAGTTCCCTCAATCGAACAGGTAGCCAAGTGGGTGATCCAGAGTGCCAAACAGGTGATGCATAGGTTACATTTGGTAAAATCCGATGTTTACCTGGACTTGCTCAACTGAAGAAACATTGCCCTCGACTCAGTGCTAGGGTCTCCTTCCCAATGTCTCATGTCAAGGCAAACCCATACCAAACTGCCCGTACCCAAGCGACTAATGCAGCCACAAATAGGCAAACCCTCTGAAATTCAAGCACAGCTTCAGCACAAGCACGAGGTCCAGAAACAATCTTACGACAAAACAAGCAGGCCTCTCAAGCCTATGGCGAGTGGCCAAGTTGTACGACTCCAGACTGACAAGGGCCACGGTCGCCTTGGTTCAATCCGCAGCCCTGCACCGGAACCACGATCGTACATGGTCGATTTGAATGGAGTGACCCACCGGCGAAACCATCAGCACCTCCTACCATTGAAGGAACCACTACCCACGATACCGTATTCAGAAGTTCCAGGAATATTTAACCGAATGACTGATACGCGTTCTTCCCCGGGCCGCGTCCGACCACGGAGTCCGCACCCATCATGTAGCCTGCCTTTTCGCCACCACGTTCGGTACCCTGGTCCCCAGCTTCACCCCACCCGTTTCACGGATCTCCGATGTTCCAGCAGCATCCAGTCGCTCAGTTTTCGCCGGTGAAGGATGGAGACGCGAGCTTATACCATACGCGTGCGGGTCATATTTGTAAACCTGCCCTCAGATAAGGGGACGATCTTTAACCTGCTCCAGCTCTGAAGCAACTGTCTATTTTTTACACGCACTAGTTAAACTTGATTAGTTGTACTCGCATATATATTCGTAGTTATTATTATTAGGAAAGATGGAGATATGCTCTACTTCCATGTTAACCAATACTAGAACACCACTATTAACTATACTCCAGTCTGGGTTTTCATCCTGCCAGCACCACTCTTATTAATGATTCCTGGCCAGTTGTGATCCGGACACGGTGATGCCAACATACTTTGTAACTTAATTGTATGTCAATAAACCTGTTGGATCGATACTCTGGGTATGTGTTATTTGCTCTACAAAATGGCAACTGCAAAACAAAGGTCATCATGGTAGGAGATTTTAATTTTTGTAATATAAATTAAGACTGCCATCATATGTAGGGCGTAGAAGAGCTGAAATTGTCAAGTGTGTTCATGAAAGTTCCCTCTGGCAATATGTGCAGGGCCCTACAGGGGAGACAGCAAATCTTAGGAAATGGAACAAGGCAAGTGACTGAGATGTTATTTGGTAAACATTTTAGGACCAGCAACCACAATTCTATTAGCTTTAAAATAGATTTGGCTAAGGGCAAGTTGGTCCACAAGTTAAAGTTCTAAATTGTGGCAAGGCCAACTTTAATGGTATTAGACAGGAACTTGTAAAAATTAATTGGAGTAGGTTGTTTCTGGGCACAGGGCAATCTGCAAAGTGGAAACCTTTTAAAAGCGTGATAATGAGAGTTCAATTTATGCATGGTCTTGTTAAAGTGAAGGGCAAGGGAGGTATGAGTAATAAACCCAGATGTTGAAGAATTGAGGGTCTGGTCATAAAAAAGGTTTGATTAAGTATAGGCAGTTAGGGTAAACCTGAGATATGCCTGGAGGTTATATGTTATGGGGAAGGTTATACTTAAGAAGGAAATTAGGATGCTAAAAGGAGGACACAATATAGCTCTGGTAGATGAGATTAAGGATAATCCACAAATATATAACGACAGGAAAAGCAACTGGAGAGGAAAAAAAAGGTCCCTCAGAAACTAAAGTAAACACCTATGTTTTGAAACTGCAGGAAACTCCAGGAAAAGTTAATGGTGATGTCCTGGGGACGGTCCATATTACAGTCAAAGAAGTGTTGGATGTCCTAAAGTAAATAAAGGAAGATAAATCTTCGGGGCCTGATCAGGTCCTAGAAACAAGGACAGTGGAAAACTGGAAAATAAATTGCAGGAGCTCTCGATGAGACATATCAGTTATCGAGTGGATATAGTAATTCGATTGTTATATAGTATAGTAATTCTATAGTTTTATAGTAGACTAGACCAAGTGCCTCCCCAACGGCGTTTGCCGGGGGGGCGGGGGGGGGGGGGGGAGGTGAGAGAGAGGGGAGGGGGGAGGAGGAAACGGGATTAGATTTGGGAGGGAAAGGAGAGCGGGGTAGGGGGTGAGAGATGGGGAGAGAGATGTGGGGGAGGGGGGATGGGGAGGGAGGGTAGGGGGGGGGGATGGGGGGAGGGGTGGGGGGAAAGAGGGGAAAGAGTGGGGAGGGAGAGTGGAGGGGAAGGGGAGAGAAGTGGAAGAGTGGGGAGGGAGGAGGAGAGGGGTAGCGGGAGTGGTAGAAGAGGGAGGGACAGAGGGGTAGAGGGAAGGGGGTGGTGGTAGAGAGGGAAGGGGGGTGGGGGAGAGAGAAATGGGTGGGAGAGGGAGAGGGGTGAGGAGAGGGAAACATAGAAACATAGAAATTAAGTGCAGGAGTAGGCCATTCGGCCCTTCGAGCCTGCACCTCCATTCAATATGATCATGGCTGATCATCCAACTCAGTATCCTGTACCTGCCTTCTCCCCATACCCCCTGATCCCTTTAGCCACAAGAGCCACATCTAACTCCCTCTTAAATATAGCCAATGAACTGGCCTCAACTACCTTCTGTGGCAGAGAGTTCCAGAGACTCACCACTATCTGTGTGAAAAAAGTTTTCCTCATCTCAGTACTAAAGGATTTCCCCTTTATCCTTAAACTGTGTCCCGCTTGTCCTGGACTTCCCCAACATCGGGAACAATCTTCCTGCATCAGACAAATGCAATTCAGGACTTTTCTCTTCACAAGCAAAGTCAGAATGACGGTTAGTGAAGAATTCGAATAATCGCTGAGCGTTCAGATGCTGCGCGTGCCTCCTGCACCAAAGGGGTGGGTGGGGGGAGGGTGTGTCGTCACACACAAAGATCTTGTAGCGGAGAGCTCCGCTATAAGATATTTGGTCACATACTAAGCAAAGATCCTATAGCAGAGCGCTCTGCTATAGGATCTTTGATACTAAGCACGCGCCTCCACAAACAGATGAGTGTCTTCTTGAATGAAGAGCGCGTGGCCGCCTCCACAAACAGTCACACACACTGTGGACCCGCCCCCACAAAAAATATTGTGTGAGGAAGGGGAGGACGAGGGTGGAGAGGGGGAGGGGGAGGGGGGGAAGAAGAGGGGGAGAGGATGGGGGAGAGAGATGAAGAGGGGGGGGAGGGGGTTGGAGCGGGCGTGCATGAGTCGAGAGAAGAGAGAATGGCAGAGAGAGAGAGAGAGAGAGGCTGGTACAACAACAAAAAAGCTGGATAAACTCAGCGGGTGCAGCAGCATCTATGTGTCAGGTCTCGGGTTTGATCTAGTTTCTGTTTCTTATTATTTTTTAGTATTAGAGTGTGCATTCTTGTTTTATTTTGGTGTCTCACATCTCCTCTTGTTTCAGGTCCCATTTCCTGTCAGGTCGTTTACCCTCATGTGATTATTGGCCCCGCCCTGATGTGTTTCACCTGTGTCTCGTTATCCCCTGCTAGTCTGTATTTAAGCCCTTTGTGTTTTAGTTCTCATTGCCAGTTTGTTGTGTATGCTACTTGGTATCACCTCGTTCCAGCTCTAGAAATCTTGTGACCTCGACCATTGCCTATTTTTCGACCTCTGTTTTTTGCCTGCTCCTAGATTGTACTGTTGCCTCTGTTTTTGCTTACCTGTGTACCAACTTGGACCAATTAAACTCTGAAGACTGATTTGCCCTGTGGCTGAGCCTGTATTTGTGTCCTCCTCCTTGTTCAGTTCTGATACCATGGACCGAAGGAAAAGGGCAACGTTTTTGGCCGAAACCCTACTTCCGGGTTTCGGCCAAAAACGTTGACCATTCAATTCGCTCCATAGATTCTGCCGCACCCGCTGAGTTTATCCAGCTTTTTTTATGTCTACCTTCGATTTTCCAGCATCTGTAGTTCCTTCTTAAAGACAGAGACTGTGCACGGTAAGGGAAGGAGGAGGGAGAGGGGGAAGAGTGTGGAGGGAGGGGGAGAGTGGGATGGGACGGGGAGAGGGGTGGGGGGAGAGAGGGGGAAAGAGTGTGGGGGTGAGGGGGGGGAGAGAAGTGGAAGAGTGCGTAGGGAGGAAGGAGAGGGGTAGCAGGAGTGGTGGAAGAGGGACAGGGGGAGTGGTGGAAGAGGGACAGAGGGGTAGGGGAAGGGGTGGGAGGGAGAGGGGTGGGGGAGAGAGAGGGGAAGGGAGGGGGAGACAGGGGTGGAGGAGGGAGAGGGGTGGGGTAAGGGGAGAGAAGTGGAGGGAGGGAGAGAGGGGTGGGGTAAGGGGAGAGAAGTGGAAGGGGTAGGGGGAGTGGAGGAAGAGGGACAGGGGAAGGGGCGGGGAGAGAGGGGAGGGGTGGGGGTTAGAGAGGGAAGGGGTGGGGAAGAGAGGGATGGGTGGGAGAGGGAGAGGGGGAGGAGAGGGAAACATAGAAAACATAGAAATTAAGTGCAGGAGTAGGCCATTCGGCACCTCGAGTCTGCACCGCCATTCAATATGATCACGGCTGATCATCCAACTCAGTATCCCGTACATGCCTTCTCTCCATACCCCCTGATCCCCTTAGCCACAAGGGCCACATCTAACTCCCTCTTAAATATAGCCAATGAACTGACCTCAACTACCTGGGGTAGAGAGGGAAGGGGCGGGGGAGAGAGGGATGGGAGAGGGGTGGGGAGAGGGAAAGGGGGGGGAGAGAAGGGGGAGAGGAGTGGGGAGGGAAGGAGGGGTAGCGGGAGAGGTGGAAGAGGGACGGGGAGTGGGGAAAGAGGGGCAGAGGGGGAGGGGAAGGGGTGTGACAGGGAGGGGAAGAAAGAGGGGTGAGGGAGGGAGAGGGGTGGGGTGGGGTAAGGGTAGAGGAATGGGGAGGGAGGGGTAGAGGGTCTGGTGGAAGAGGGACAGAGTGGTAGGGGAAGGGAGCGGGGGGAGAGAGGGAAGGGGGTGGGGTAGAGAGGGAAGGGGGATGGCGGAGAGAGCGATGGGTGGGAGAGGGAGAGGGGTGAGGAGAGGGAAACATAGAAATAGAAATTAAGTGCAGTAGGCCATTCGGCCCTTCTAGCCTGCACCACCATTCAATATGATCATGGCTGATCATCCAACTCAGTATCCTGTACCTGCCTTCTCTCCATACCCCCTGATCCCTTTAGCCACAAGGGCCACATCTAACTCCCTCTTAAATATAGCCCATGAACTGACCTCAACTACCTTCTGTGGCAGAGAATTCCAGAGATTCACCACTCTCTGTGTGAAAAATGTTTTTCTCATCTCTGTCCTAAAGGATTTCCCCCTTATCCTTAAACTGTGACCCCTTGTTCTGGTCTTCCCCAACATCCGGAACAATCTTCCTGCATCTAGCCTGTCCAACCCCTTAAGAATTTTATACGTTTCTATAAGATACCCCCTCAATCTTCTAAAATCTAGCGAGTACAAGGCGAGTCTATCCAGTCTTTCTTCATTTGAAAGTCCTGACATCCCAGGAATCAGTCTGGTGAACCTTCTCTGTACTCCCTCTATGGCAAGAATGTATTTGAGCATTGGGCATTGTGACATCACACGATGGAACGTTCACCATGGGCTGGGGCTCCTGCAAAGGCATATGTAAATGAATCCATTCCGATTGGACATATGTGAGCATCAGGCATTGTGACATCACACGATGGAACGTTCACCATTGGCTGGGGCTGGTGCTGCTTCTATGGGTGAGAAGCCAGTTTATTTTTGAAATATTGGGGGGTGGGGGGGGGGGGGGGGGGTGAAGGATTTGATTAAAAAACGTGTACTTAAACACGACAAAATGTAATGAGGAGCGGATACTTAGAAAAAAAATGTGAAATCTCTATGAATCAAGTGAATCAAAGGAAGAAATGCAGCCGGAAGCCGTACATGTAAATGGATCCATTCCGATTGGACATCTGCGAGCATTGGGCATTGTGATTGGACATCTGCGAGCATTGGGCATTGTGACATCACACGATGGGAACGAATCAAAAGGCAGAAAGGCAGCCGGACTTCGGGCACACAGTTTTATATAATAATAGGTAGATATAGTAATTCTATAGTTATATAGTAGATATAGCTTTAGAGCCCTCCCATTCCTCGTGTAACTCTTGCATAATTTCACACTAATCAGGATTAAATTCCATCAACCAATGCTCTGTCCATTTTATCAATTTCTCAATATTATCATATAGCCTTAGACTCCCCTCCTCACTATAAATAACACTATCAATTTTTGTGATGTGTGTGAATTTACTATTCATAGCCCCTACAACCATATCCAAATCATTAATTGGGTCACAGCATCAATTCCCGTGAAATACCATTGGTCTCAGGCTTCCAATCATAAAAACAATCCTCCACTGTCATCTATTATCAAACTAATTTTAGAGACAATAGACAATAGGTGCAGGAGAAGGCCATTCGGCCCTTCGAGCCAGCACCGCCATTCTATGTGATCATGGTTGATCCTCAATTAGTTCCCCGTTCCTCCCTTCTCCCCATATCCCCTGGCTCCGCTATTTTTAAGAGCCCTATCTAGCTCTCTCTTGAAAGCATTCAGAGAACCCGCCTCCACCCCTCTAAGGCAGAGAATTCCAGACGGAATTTTGGATTACATTTTTCAGCTTACCCTGGATCCATATCTCCAACCTTTTGCACCAGTCTTTCAAGTGGGATTTTGTCAAAAAGCTTCACTGAAGTCCATGTAGGCTAACTGCATTGCTCACATCAATCAACTTTTTATCTCTTCGAAAATTCAATTTCTCTTTGTTATCTCTTGGAAAAATTATAACTCATGTGATTGCCTATAAAATACTTACACTTTAGTTCTGACCACCCGATCATCCCAAAATTGAAATAATCCTCTGGTGGACATGATCTCACCCCAAAATCATTTTCTGTTTCATTAACCTGGTTGACATGATCCCATCCCTAAATCATTCTCCCTGTTCCACTCACATGCTTTAAGATAGGCCTCAATTATCGGTCATCTTCTTTCATCTTGTGGTGTAAAACATAGTTTGAACTGCTCCAGTGAAGAGTCAAATGGAATCTATATTACTAAAAGTCTCATCTTGACCACTTCCAGTTGCACTGTATATTGATTTTAGAAAAAACGCTGCCACATCTTACTCAGAGTCCCCCTCCGCTCATCAGGTGCCAAGGATTTTTTCCATCGATGAAAAATACAAGAGTTATAAGTGTTTAAAAAATGTTGAAATTCTCTCTCCTGAAGGCCACGCCCCTTCCGGAAGGACTATAAAACCTGGAAGTGTGGAGGTGCCACAGCTCTCTGCAAGATGGGGGAGCGCGAGGTTGCAATTCTCAGTCTGAGCTGTGAATAACACTGAACATATGTCTACACATGGCCGATTGGGAAAGGGGGAGATGCAGCGAGATCTGGGTGTCATGGTACACCAGTCATTGAAGGTAGGCATGCAGGTGCAGCAGGCAGTAAAGAAAGTGAATGGTATGTTAGCTTTCATTGCAAAAGGATTTGAGTATATGAGCAGGGAGGTTCTACTGCAGTTGTACTGGGTCTTGGTGAGACCACACCTGGAGTATTGCGTACAGTTTTGGTCTCCAAATCTGAGGAAGGACATTATTGCCGTAGAGGGAGTGCAGAGACGGTTCACCAGACTGATTCCTGGGATGTCAGGACTGTCTTATGAAGAAAGACTGGATAGACTTGGTTTATACTCTCTAGAATTTAGGAGATTGAGAGGGGATCTTATAGAAAACTTACAAAATTCTTAAGGGGTTGGACAGGCTAGATGCAGGAAGATTGTTCCCGATGTTAGGGAAGTCCAGGACAAGGGGTCACAGCTTAAGGATAAGGGGGAAAAATCCTTTAAAACCGAGATTATAAGAACTTTTTTCACACAGATAGTGGTGAATCTCTGGAACTCTCTGCCACAGAGGGTAGTTGAGGCCAGTTCATTGGCTATATTTAAGAGGGAGTTAGATGTGGCACTGTGTATGGAGAGAAGGCAGGTACGGGATACTGAGTTGGATGATCAGCCATGATCATATTGAATGGCGGTACAGGCTCGAAGGGCCGAATGGCCTACTCCTGCACCTAATTTCTATGTTTCTACTGAACTGTGAGTGGTTTTACTGACCTGTCAGTGCCCTTAATGTGGTTTGAAAATATTGTTTGGAAATGCTAAAGCTGTATTGCCTTTGGTTGGGAAATGCTAAAGCTGTGTTGCCTTTGGTTTGGAAATGCTAAAACTGTGTTGCCTTTGGTTTGGAAATGCTAAAGCAGTGTTGCCCTTGATTTGGAAATGCTAACGGTGTGTTGTCTCTGGTTTGAAAATGCTAAAGCTGAGTTGCCTTTGGTTTGGAAATGCTAAAGCTCTGTTGCCTTTGGTTTGGAAATGCTAAAGCTGTGTTGCCTTTGGTTTGGAAATGCTAAAGATGTGTTGCCTTTGGTTTGGAAATGCTAAATCTGTGTTGCCTTTGGTTTGGTAATGCTAAAGCTGCGTTGCTTTTGGTTTGGAAATGCTAAAGCTGCCTCGCTTAATTAAAGTTGCCGTACTTAATTATAGTCGCCTTGCCTAATTATAGTTGCCTTGCCCAATTAAAGTTGCCTTGCCCAATTAAAATTGCCTTGCCTAATTGAAATGCTAAAGCTGTGTTGCCTTTGGTTTGGAAATGCTAAAGCTGTGATGCCTTGTTGCCTTCGGTTTGGAAATGCTAAAGCTGTGTTGCCTTCGGTTTGGAAATGCTAAAGCTGTGTTGCCTTCGGTTTGGAAATGCTAAAGCTGTGTTGCCTTCGGTTTGGAAATGCTAAACCTGTGTTGCCTTCAGTTTGGAAATGCTAACGCTGTCTTTGGTTTGGAAATGCTAACGCTGTGTTGACTTTGGTTTGGAAATGCTAAAGCTGCATTGCCTTTGGTTTGGAAATGTTATAGCTGCCTTGCCTAATTAAAGTTGCCTTGCCAATTAAAGTTGCCTTGCCCTCTATGTAATTAAAAGTCTAATCTTGACCACTTTATATTGATGTTATTGGTTTGCGCTTTATATTGATTTTAGAATAAACGCTACCACATACGGCCGTGATTTTAAGCCATCTTACTTAGTCCCCCTCCGCTCATCAGGTGCCGAGGATTTTTCTCATCAATGAAAAATAAAAGCGTTATTAGTGTTTAAAAAATGTTGAGATTCTCTCTCCTGTCAATCATGCCATGAAGGCCACGCTCCTTCTGGTGGGAGGGGGAAGAGACTATAAAAGTGTGGGCGTGGCTCAGTCTCTGCCAGATGGAGGAGGGAAATGTCACAGCTCGCTGTCTTTATTGGCTATGCACCCTGCTTCCAATGGTATGAAACTGCATTTAAATTTGGTGGCCTTGCACCCTGCTTGAAGTGGTATGAAACTGCACTTGAATTTGGTGGACTTGCACCCTGCTTGAAGTGGTATGAAACTGCACTTGAATTTGGTGGTACACAAAAAAGCTGGAGAAACTCAGTGGGTGCATCTATGGAGCGAAGGAAATAGGCAACGTTTCGGGCCGAAACCCTTCTTCAGACTGAAGTTTGATGGCCTTGAATTTGAACTTGAATTTGGTGGCCTTGCACCCTGCTTGAAATGGAATTTCAAGGAAAAGCCGTGAGTCAACGGCCAGCCCACCAGCCTTGAGTGAGTGAGCTGCCAGCACAACAGGCTTGAGTGACTGTGCCGCCAGCCCAAGAATCCACTTGGCCCACAATGTCCATACTAGCCCTCTGTGTCCCTTCAGCCCACAACACCCATACTAGCGCTCCAGAAAGCACCCCCACCACTGGCCACCAATATTGGAATTGGTGGCGAGGTGGAATATTGCGTTGGGGGACCAGCCCTCCCGTGTGATGCTGGGACCCAACGGGTCCCACTTAGTCTAGTATTTACTAGATTAAAGGTAAGGGGGGTAGGCATAGTGGCACAGCAGTAAAGTTGTGGCCATACCAGTGTTCAATCCTGACCTCAAGTGCTGTCTGTACAGCATTTGTTTGTAATCTCATGGGTTTTCTCTGGATGCACTGGTTTCCTGCCGCATTCCAAATATGTGCAGGTCTGTAGGCTAATTGGCTTCTGTATATTGCCCCTAGTGTGTAGGATACAGGTGGTCATTGATCGGCGCAGGCTTGGTGGGCTGAAGGGCCTGTTTCCATGCTGTATTACTACGCAAAACTAAATTAAACTAAACTAAACCAAAAGTGAGACATGACTACAACATAGTTAGTCAGTGCAAGACTGAAGTGAAAAAGAACTTGTCATACTAGTATATGTGAAGTGAAGTGATAGCACCTATATGTGAAGTGAAAACGTTCTGTCTCCAGGTCTCTGAATTTCTAAAAGGACCTCTTAAATGTCTTTTAAACTCAGATCATCTTATTTTGCTCATGTAATTGTAGATCATGCAACAGATAATGGAAGCTGATCATAACCACTATATTCCTTAAGGTGCGAACCTCTGCTGTTCGCACCTTAATTCTGAGTCCACTACTTACCAGCATTATTGCCAGTGGAATCAATTTCTACTTATTTTATTATTTCATCCAAGAATAAGATGGCCTTATTAAGATCAAATTACCTCGCTGACTGTGGCCTGATGTCTGTGCTGGACCCGCACTGTAGGTAGAATTTAAATGTGGTAATGCTAGAATTGAGAAGACATGAACAATCATAAGTATGACTTCAATTAAACCACGATCAAAATTATTTATGCAATCATATTAAGAAATTCATCAAAATATTGTTGTAAAATCGCTTACAGAATTTAGACACTCAGGAATAAATCTATAAAAGTGTCCATACTTCTGCAACTCCATTTATCTAAACATCCTTGCATTCCTTCCTTAATCATACATTTTCATTTATGCCCAAAACACAAAGTGCTGGAATAAGTCAATGCGTCAGGGAGCATCTGTGAAGGGAATGGAAAGGCAATGCTTTTGGTTGGGACCATTCTCCAGACTGATTGTCGTGGGGGTGAAAAAGCTGGAAAAGAGGAGGGGTGGGACAAAGTCTGGTAAATGATTGGTGAAGGGGTTACATTTATGTTGACTCGTGCTGGAATGGCCCACAAGTGGAAAGCACCTTTCAATGTCTACCCCACAGATCACCATGATTTTGAAAAATTCTATTGTCACATAGCATAGTCAAGAGTCCCAGTCTATTTTGAGGCAAGGGAGATTACTGAGTACACTGCAGTTAGTGTTGCTACCTAGCAGCTCTAGTGACGTACTTTCAATCCTAACCTCCAGTGCTGCCGGTATGGGGTTCTAGTGGTACATCTCTCCATGCAAACTATCTATAGTGTTTATGTCAAAACAGTAATTACATTCCAAACATGACGATGGCTGCAAAACCCAATGAGGTTTCAGTTAAGATCAGGAATCTCACACATAAAAGTTTCCTTTCCTATTTTGTCCCATTGTTATTAAAGCTCCAAATTCCCATCAATCTCACTGATCATGAGCGGCACGGTGGCGCAGCGATAGAGTTGCTGACAGCACAAGACACTCGGGTTCGCTCCTGACTAGGAGTGCTGTCTTGATGGAGTCCATATGTTCTTATCCGTGCCCATGTGGGTTTTCTCTGGGTACTCCGGTTTCCTCCCACACTCCAAAATTGTACAGGTTTGTAGATTAAATGGCTTTGGTAAAATTGGAGATTGTCCCTGGTGTGTAGGAATCACTGGTTGGCACGGACTCAGTGGGCTGCAGGGCCTGTTTTCCACGCTGCATGTTTAAACTAAACTGAACTAAAACCCATTAAACATTGAATTTCCATTTGAAATTGCTCAAGCCCTAATCGCAGCTCAGTCATTCAACCAGTGATTGTTGGAATCAGACTTGTCCCTGGCTTACCTATCACTGTTTTTTGCTCATTCCAAAATGGCACTAAAGTAATAAAAATATATATTTCGCGCAGCAATTGACAGGTAAAACTTCAGTTGTTGCTGAATTTTGCTGCAGCAAGACCAAGATCAGAAAGATCGTAGGCACATTATAAAGATGGGCCTTTATCTGATTTAGTGCCAATCTTTTCAACTATGATAGTAGCTTGGTTTCTGCAGCTAACATTACCAAGCAGGAATCTGGAATCCACATATTTTGATTGGTTGACCATCCTGTGAAATACATTATGTGCAGTGTTGGATCACTAAGCCTCAGAGTTTTATTTAAATAGATTTTCTGAAAGAAAACTAAATTACTTTCAATTAAAGTTACTTCAAATGCTAATGCATGCTGTATCTGAACCTGGAGTCAAATTAAGGTCTGCCAAGAAAGTTAAGAGGTCTTACTGCTGATACTGTTTAAAGGCCTGTCCCACTTTCCAGAGTTATTCACAAATTCTCTCTGAGTTATTCACAAATTCTCCTGAGTTTTCAAACACACGGAATGTTCGTAACGAGTCCGTAAGCGGCCGTAGAAGTCTGTGGGTACATTGTAGTGGCTCGTTATGCCAGTCGTAGGCACTCGGGGCATCAGGTAAGTCGGGACGTATTTTCCAGCCTGATGAAAAATGTCCACGAGTAAAAAAATAGCCCCGAGTACCTACAGCTGGCATAACGAGCGGCTACTAAATATTCACGGGCTCCTATGGCCTCCTAAGGACTCGTTGCAAACATTCTGCGAGCTTGAAAACTCGGGAGTATTCGTGAATAACTCAGGTGTATTCGTGAATAACTCGGGAAAGTGGGACAGGCCCTTTAATAAAGTTACTGATTACAAACAGTAAAAGTGTTTCAACTTGTAGGCAAAAAGCCTATTGGATGAAATAGACTGGAAAATGTAATTTTGCGATGGAAACATGGCCGTGACCACATGAATATCATAGTAGGCACGAGGTCGGTCTCCTTTCTCTTACATTTTACATTGTTACTGAGGCTTTTTGAGATGATTATATCAAATATACGTTGCGTTTTCAATGTGTTTCTTCGTAAAGGAGCATGACCCTTATCAAGTAGATGGATATGAATTGGAGAGAACTTGTATTTGGTAACTTGGGTTCCTAAGAATGCTGGTGAGATTCAACAGTGAAGTATGTGGGCTCAAGACATGCTGTGTTATGAAGCTCTGGTGAGTTGCTCCATCACAGACTGTACTACATACCATACTCCAGAGCCACATTGCCTTGTATTTTTTTCTTAAATGTTTTTGACATATAAATATTGGTACATTGTAACATTGTCTAAACATGTAAACATTGGCTGGTATTTGCTACTCATCCCCAATTTCCCCTGAAGTAGCAGGGCAAACTAGAATTAACCGTACACACACAAAACAGCTCTGGGTCATACACATGCTAAAGTGTAACAGACTAATTTTCCCGCAAGTAAATCAGTTATGTTTTACAAATAATGAGTTTCAAGATTATGCTGATGTTCATTGCTTTTTATTGCTTGAATTTAAATTCCTCAGCTGCCAAAGTACCAAATAGCAGAGAGAAAATGTTCAAAAAAAGACCCTATTGGGGCTTATCTACAGGCTCCCAAACAGTAGCCTGGATATAGGGTGCATGTAGTAAAGATAATGCTACGGTTGATATGGGAGATTTCAACATGCAGGTAGACAGGGAAAATCAGGTTGACACTGGACCCCAAAAAAGGGTAGTTTGTGGAGAGCCAGGGAGAAGGCAATTCTGGAATGTTATGTAATGAACCGAATTTGATAAAGGAACTTGGTTAAGGAGCCATGAGGACGGCTCCATGAGTTACCATAATATGGTCAAGTTTAGAGGAATAGGGAGAGGGAGAAGGGTAAATCAGAGGTGTCAGTGTTACAGTTGAATAAAGGGGACTATGGAGCCATGAGGAAGGAGCTGGCCAAATTTAACTGGAAAGATAACCGAGCAGGGATGACAGTGAACAACACTGGCAGGTATATCTGGGAATAATTCAGAAGGTGCAGGATCAGTTCATTCCAAAGAGGAAGAAAGATTCCAATGGGATTAAGGCGCGACTGTAGCTGACAAGGTACATCAGAGAAAGTATAAAAATAAAAGAGAAGAACAACGTATAAAGATGAGCAAGAAGCAAGAGTATTGATTAATGTTTAAACGGCAACAGAAGAGAACTAAAAAGGCAATACGGAGAGAAAAGATGAGGTACAAAGGTAAGCTAGCCAAGAATATAAAGGAAGATAGTAAAAGCTTCTTTAGGTATGTGAAGAGGAAAAAATTAGTTAAGACCAAAGTTGGACCCTTGAAGTCTGAAAAAGGTGAATTTATTATGGGGAACAAGAAAATGGCAGATGAGTTGAACAGGTACTTTGGATCTGTCTTCACTAAGGATGACACAAACAATCTTCCTGATGTACTAGTGGCCAGAGGATCTGTGGTGACAAAGGAACTGAAGGAAATCCACATTAGGCAGGAAATGGTGTTGGTTAGACTGATGGGACTGAAGGGAGATAAATACCCAGGGCCTGATGGTGTGCATCCCAGGATACATAAGGAAGTGGCTCTAGAAATCGTGGACGCATTGGTGATCATTTCCCAATATTCTATAGATTCAGGATTAGTTCCTGGGGATTGTAGGGCAACTAAAGTTATCCCACTTTTTAAGAAAAGCAGGAGAGAAAAAAATGAAATAGACCAGTTAGCCTGACGTCGGCGATGGGATAGATGCTGGAGTCAATAATAAAGGATGAAAAAGCAGCACTTTTGAATAGCAGTAACAGGATGAGTTCGAGTCAGCATGGATTTACGAAGGGGAAATCATGCTTGAATAATCTTCTGAAATTTTTTGAGGATGAAAATGGACAAGGGAAGGTAGTGTACCTGGTCTCTCAGAATGCATTTGATGAGGTCCCACATCGGAGATTAGTGGGCAAAGTTAGGGCACATGGTAGAGGGGGTAGAGTGCTGACATGGATAGAAAATTGGTTGGCAGACAGCAAACAAACAGTGGGGATTAACGGGTTCCTTTCAGAATGGCAGGCAGTGACTAGTGGGGTACCGCAAGGCTCGGTGCTAGGACCGCAGCTATTTACAATATACATGAATGATTTACATGAAGGGATTCAAAGTAACATTAAGGGCCTGTTCCACTTAGCAGACCTCGACAGCAACCTCTGGAGACCTTGCCGCCACCAATGGTCCACTGCAAGGTCGCCACAAGGTCACAGGAGGTTTTGGTCACTCAAGGGCACTCGCCTCGAAAGCCTTGAGCTGGATCGACCGGCCACGTTGAAACCGCGAGCTGCATCTACAGACACACACACACACACATCACACACACACACACACACACACACACACACACACACAACACACACACACACACACACACACCACACACACTCACTCACACACAACACACACACACACACACACACACACACACACACACACACACACACACACACACACACACACACACACACACACACCACAGTACACACACACACCACACACAAACATCGCGAAGTTGGGGGCCAGGAGAGCGGAGGAGTGCAGTTTGCACGGTGAAGATGGGTAAACGGGCCAGAGTATGGTAAGGAGTGGGGGGGGGGGGGGGGGGGGGGGGAGAGAGGAGAGAGAAGAGAGAGAAGGAGAGAGAGAGGGGAGAGAGAAGGCAAGGCAAGGCAAGTTTATTTGTATAGCACCTTTCAACAACAAGTGCTGTATATAAAACATTAAAATCATTGGAAAGAAACATATAATATGACATTCAGATAGAAACATAGAAATTAGGTGCAGGAGTAGGCCATTCGGCCCTTCGAGCCTGCACCGCCATTCAATATGATCATGGCTGATCATCCAACTCAGTATCCCGTACCTGCCTTCTCTCCATACCCCCTGATCCCCTTAGCCACAAGGGGCACATCTAACTCCCTCTTAAATATAGCCAATGAACTGGCCTCAACTACCCTCTGTGGCAGAGAGTTCCAGAGATTCACCACTCTCTGCGTGAAAAAAGTTCTTCTCATCTCGGTTTTAAAGGATTTCCCCTTTATCCTTAAGCTGTGACCCCTTGTCCTGGACTTCCCTAACATCGGGAACAATCTTCCTGCATCTAGCCTGTCCAACCCCTTAAGAATTTTGTAAGTTTCTATAAGATCCCCTCTCAATCTTCTAAATTCTAGAGAGTATAAACCAAGTCTATCCAGTCTTTCTTTATAAGACAGTCATGACATCCCAGGAATCAGTCTGGTGAACCGTCTCTGCACTCCCTCTATGGCAATAATGTCCTTCCTCAGATTTGGAGGCCAAAACTGTACGCAATACTCCAGGTGTGGTCTCACCAAGACCCTGTACAACTGCAGTAGAACCTCTCTGCTCCTATACTCAAATCTTTTTGCAATGAAAGCTAACATACCATTCGCTTTCTTTACTGCCTGCTGCACCTGCATGCCTACCTTCAATGACTGGTGTACCATGACACCCAGGTCTCGCTGCATCTCTCCCCCTTTTCCCAATCGGCCACCATTTAGATAATAGTCTGCTTTCCTGTTTTTTGCCACCAAAATGGATAACCTCACATTTATCCACATTATACTGCATCTGCCAAACATTTGCCCCCTCCCCCAGCCTATCCAAGTCACCCTGCAGTCTCCTAGCATCCTCCTCACAGCTAACACTGCCCCCCAGCTTAGTGTCATCCGCAAACTTGGAGATATTGCCTTCAATTCCCTCATCCAGATCATTAATATATATTGTAAATAGCTGGGGTCCCAGTACTGAGCCTTGGGGTACCCCACTAGTCACTGCCTGCCATTGTGACAAGGACCCGTTTACTCCTACTCTTTGCTTCCTGTTTTCCAGCCAGTTCTCTATCCACATCAATACTGAACCCCCAATGCCTTGTGCTTTAAGTTTGTATACTAATTTCTTATGTGGGACCTTGTCGAAAGCCTTCTGGAAGTCCAGATACACCACATCCACTGGTTCTCCCCTATCCACGCTACTAGTTACATCCTCGAAAAATTCTATAAGATTCGTCAGACATGATTTACCTTTCGTAAATCCATGCTGACTTTGTCCAATGATTTCACCACTTTCCAAATGTGCTGCTATCCCATCTTTAATAACTGACTCTAGCAGTTTCCCCACTGCCGATGTTAGACTAACTGGTCTGTAATTCCCCATTTTCTCTCTCCCTCCCTTCTTAAAAAGTGGGGTTATGTTTGCTACCCGCCAATCTTCAGGAACTACTCCAGAATCTAAAGAGTTTTGAAAGATTATTACTAATGCATCCACTATTTCTGGAGCTACTTCCTTAAGTACTCTGGGATGCAGCCTATCTGACCCTGGGGATTTATCGGCCTTTAATCCATTCAATTTACCCAACACCACTTCCCGGCTAACCTGGATTTCACTCAATTCCTCCAACTCCTTTGACCCGCGGTACCCTGCTATTTCCGGCAAATTATTTATGTCTTCCTTAGTGAAGACCGAACCAAAGTAGTTATTCAATTGGTCCGCCATATCCTTGTTCCCCATTATCAACTCCCCTGTTTCTGACTGCAAGGGACCTACTTTAAAAACTTTTGCAGTCAGTTTTTATGTTCCCTGCCAGTTTTCTTTCATAATCTATTTTTCCTTTCCTAATTAATCCCTTTGTCCTCCTTTACTGATCTTTGAATTTCTACCAGTCCTCCGGTATGCTGCTTTTTCCTGGCTAATTTGTACGCATCATCCTTCGCTTTGATGCTATCCCTGATTTCCCTTGTTATCCATGGATGTACTACCTTCCCTGATTTATTCTTTTGCCAAACTGGGATGAACAATTTTTGTAGTTCATCCATGCAGTCTTTAAATGTCTTCCATTGCATATCCACCGTCAACCCTTTTAGAATTAATTGCCAGTCAATCTTGGCCAATTCACGTCTCATACCCTCAAAGTTACCTTTCTTTAAGTTCAGAACCATTGTTTCTGAATTAACAATGTCACTCTCCATCCTAATGAAGAACTCAACCATATTATGGTCACTCTTGCCCAAGGGGGCACGTACAACAAGATTGCTAACTAACCCTTCCTCATTACTCAATACCCAGTCTAAAATAGCCTGCTCTCTCGTTGGTTCCTCTACATGTTGATTTAGATAACTATCCCGCATACATTCCAAGAAATCCTCTTCCTCAGCACCCCTGCCAATTTGATTCACCCAATCTATATGTAGATTGAAGTCACCCATTATAACCGTTTTGCCTTTGTCGCACGCATTTCTAATTTCCTGTTTGATACCATCTCCAAGTTCACTACTACTGTTAGGTGGCCTGTACACAACACCCACCAGCGTTTTCTGCCCCTTAGTGTTTTGCAGCTCTACCCATACCGATTCCACATCCTCCAAACTAATGTCCTTCCTTTCCATTGCATTAATCCCCTCTCTAATCAGTAACGTTACCCCACCTCCTTTTCCTTTCTGTCTATCCCTCCTGAATATTGAATATCCCTGAATGTTCAGCTCCCAGCCTTGGTCACCCTGGAGCCATGTCTCCGTGATCCCAACTATATCATAGTCATTAATAGCTATCTGCACATTCAACTCATCCACCTTATTACGAATGCTCCTTGCATTGAGACACAAAGCCTTCAGGCTTGTTTTTACAACACTCTTACCCCTTACACAATTATGTTGAAAAGTGGCCCTTTTTGATTTTTGCCCTGGTTTTGTCTGCCTGCCACTTTTACTTTTCACCTTGCTACCTATTTCTTCTACCCTCATTTTACACCCTTCGGTCTCTACGCTCACACATTTAAGAAACCCTTTCCCTTTAACTCCATCCTCACACTGTCCCATTCAACCCCACCCCCCCTTATATCAGTTTAAAGCCACAGATGTAAAACGATTATTAGATTATTAGATTATTCAGATAAAATAATTACAAGGGAGAGAGAAGGGGGGAGAAGGGGGGGGGGGGGGGGGAGGAAGGGGAGGAGAGGAAAGGAGGGGGGAGGAGAGTAGAGGGGAGGAGAGAGGAGAGAATGTAGAGAAAGAATGTAGAGAGATTTCTGTAAATACGGCCGCGTCGCTAAGTACAACAAGATCTGGGGGTCCTTGTTCATCAGTCACTGAAAGTAAGCATGCAGGTACCGCAGGCAGTGGAGAAAACGAATGGCATGTTGGCCTTCATAACAATAGGAGTTGAGTATAGGAGCAAGGAAGACCTTCTGCAGTTGTACAGGGCCCTAGTGAGACCACACCTGGAGTATTGTGTGCAGTTTTGGTCCCGTAATTTGAGGAAGGACATTCTTGCTATTGAGGGAATGCAGCGTAGGTTTACAAGGTTAATTCCTGGGATGGCAGGATTGTCATATGCTGAGAGAATGAAGCACTGGGCTTGTGAACTCCGGGGATTAGAAGGAAGAGAGGTGATCTTATTGAAACATATAAGGTTATTAAGGGTTTGGACATGGTAGAGGCAGGAAACATATTCCCCAGAAACTGGGGCAACAGTTTAAGAATATGGGGTAAGCTATTTAGAACGGAGACAAGGAAACATTATTTCACACAGAGAGTTGTGAGTCTGTGGAATTCTCTGCCTCAGAGGGCGGTGTAGGCCGGTTCTCTAGATACTTTCAAGAGAGAGCTAGATAGGTCTTTTAAAGATAGCGCAGGGGATATGGGGAGAAGGCAGGAACGGGGTACTGATTGGGGATGATCAGCCATGATCATATTGAATGGCGGTGCTGGCTCGAAGGGCCGAATGGCCTACTACTGCACCTTTCGTCTATTGAACGATAAAATGAAAGTGAACTACGACGGGATGCTGATCTAACTGTCATCGGAGCAGAGAATGTCTGCTGCATTGCTGAAAATACTGACTCTCATGCCTGCCTCACAGGACCGGGTCCACATTCCTCATACCACATGAATGCTGCCAGGCCATTCTACTGTGCTCAATGCCTGCTACCAGAAGTGCAGCAGCCTGGCAGGTTCCTCGATAAATGTAATAATTGTGGTGGTTCATACTCCGCTGTCCACGAGCAATGCCCTACTACTATTGTAGAGGAAGAAATCACTTTATTCGGTGGTGTCATGCCCACAAAGACTATACAGAATCCAAGCAGTCAGTGCACCTTCTCCAGCACGATGGTTCCCACGGCACAACGGATCGAGATCAAGCTGTACCATTTTCCTGTGGGAATCCATCCAAACATGACATTTCCAATCTAAACATACATTCTCTGTCTGAAACGTCATGTAAACTTCACAATCGTGAAGTCGTTTGTCGAATCAACAATACTACAAGCTGTGGCAAAAATCGACACTAGAGCTCGTTGTAATGTCATGTTCTTATCTGAGTCCTCCTGGATCATAAATGAAGAAGCTATTGGAAACACCAAAGCTTTGTTAATTCCACATCTGAGGGGGAGAGGTTCACCCAGCGTTGGAAGGGTTGACCTGCAGTGCCACCAAGCAACCTGCGTGCAAAAGCCGAACTTCTTCATTTTGCAAGGAAATAGTGACAACCTTACTTGGCCAATTGAGGAGATTGGTTTTGGAGAACAACCAACTTTCCCAAAACATACTCCCCACAAGTATTCTCTCAGTTCAAGGAGCCTTTCAACAAGGCAAAACTCCCACAAGTATTCTATGTTCAAGCCATAGCACGATGCCATGCACGACGCGTACAGAACGAACTTCAAAGAATGGAATCGCTGGACTTCATTGCAGCAGTAACCAACCCGTCGGACTGGGTCTCAATCATGGTAGTGGCTACCAAGAAAAACACAATATGAAGAGAGAGAGCAGCGGCAGCTAAAGCGCGCCAGCGTACACTCTCCCTTCCGGCAGCCATCTTGGACACAGATAGCAACACTGGAAATTAGTCAATAGTCCCATAGTCATAGTCCTTTTTTTTTTTTTTCCCTATTGACGCCTCCACAGTTGCCTCTACGGAGGCCCGATGTTCCTGGCCATTCCTCGCTGGTGGTGTTTCATCCAGCGTCGGGAGAGTCCTCACAGCGGCTGGGACAGCTGGAATGGCCGATTCCCTACCGGAGTCCGTGGCATTCCGAAGCCGACAGGGCCACGTCGGTTGGTGCTCCGAGGCTCTCGATGTTAAAGTCTGCGCGGCCGGCCCGCCCCGCGGCTGGCCGCTCCACAGTCCCGCAGCTCGACGGTGTTGATCACGGCGGTCTCAGCATACCGGAGCTCCAGCGCGGCGACCCAGCAAAGGCATCGCCCGCTCCACGATAGTGCTCCAGCTGAAGGCGCTGGGCGGTCCCCGCTAGGAAAACGCCGCTCCACTCCTGCTGGTAGGCCGCAAGGATGGGTCGACGGTGCAGCCCAGGAAAAAAGCTGCCTCACCGACCAGGTAGGGACCTAGAAAATAGTTTCCCCCTTCCACCCCAAATAAAAAAGTCAAATTCCCCAACAAACATAGGACAAAATTCACTAAAAACTAATTAAAAAAGTGAATTGAATGGACAGCTGCTGGTTAGCAGTTAGCAGCCATTCCCCAGGATGGCTCCTCCTCCCAATGCCTGGACGACTTGGCTGCTCAGACAGCAGTCGATGACACCCTACAGTCCATGTCCATGATGATCCGGCATGGCTACCCGGATAAGCAGCACAGGGTAGACAAAAATGCTGGAGAAACTCAGCGGGTGCAGGCGCATCTATGGAGCAAAGGAAAAAGCAGGCAAACGTTTCGGGCTGAAACCCTTCTTCAGATTGATGGGGGGTGGGGGGGGGGGGGGGGGGGCAGAAGAAAGGAGAAAAAGGAGGAGGAGCCCGAGGGCTGAGGGAGAGCTAGGAACAGCAAGGGGCAATGGAATTGGGAGAATTCAATGTTTATACCACTAGGGTGCAGAGTGCCCAAGCAGAATATGAGATGCTGTTCCTCCAATTTCCAGTGTTGCTCACTGTGGCCATGGAGGAGGCCCAGGACAGAGAGGTCAGATACGGAATGGGAGGAGGAGTTGAAGTGCTGAGCCACCAGGAGGTCAGGTTGGTTAATGCGGACCGAGCGGAGGTGTTCGGCGAAACGATCGCCAAGTCTACGCTTGGTCTCACCGATGTAGATCAGCTGACATCTAGAGCAGCGGATGCAATAGATGAGGTTGGAGGAGATGCAAATGAACCTCTGTCGCACCTGGAACGACTGCTTGGGTCCTTGAATGGAGTCGAACGGGGAGGTAAAGCGACAAGTGTAGCATCTCTTGCGGTAGTTCGCAACGGAAAGTGCCCGGGGAGGGGCTGGTGCGGGAGGGAAGGGAAGAATTGACAAGGGAGTTACTGAGGGAGCGGTCTTTGCGGAAGGCAGACATGGGGGATGGATGGGAAGATGTGGCGAGTGCTGGGGTCACATTGGAGGTGGCAAAACTGACGGAGGACTATTTGTTGTATCTGACGGCTAGTGGGGTGAAAGGCGAGGACGAGGGGGACTCTGCCCTTGTTTGCAAGTGGGGGGGGGGGATGGGGAGAGAGTGCAGTGTTACGGGGTATGGAAGAGACCCTGTTGCGAGCCTCATCCCATAGTAGGGAGGAGAACCCCCATTCCCTGAAGAATGAGGAGAGATATCCGATGCCCTGGTGTGGAACATCTCATCCTAGGAGCAGTGCGGCGTAGGCGGAGGAATTGGGAGTAGGGGATGGAGTCTTTACAGGAGGCAGGGTGGGAAGAAGAGTAGTCTAGATAGCCTACTCCTATGGAGTTAGTGGTGAAGCGGATTAAGTTAGTGGTGAAGCGAATGAAGTTAGTCAATTGTGTGTGGGTGCAGGAGGTAGCACCAAAGCAATCGTCGATGTAGCTGAGGTAGAGGTCGGGGATGGGGCCCTGGTACACCTCGAACAAGGTTTCAACAGGGTACCAGTTGCTATTCACCCGTACTTCCCGGTGTGCAATGAGCTTGTGCTCCAGGGCGGTGTGATCGTCAAGAAACACAAATGGTCATCCCACCAACAGCCTTCCGGGACAAATACTTTGATTGTCTGCGGGGGGAAATCTCGGTATCGAGTCAACCATTCTTCGAGCTAAGATCTAGTTCTTAAGACCCGGTATGACCGAGTTCATACGGGAGAAGGTGGAAGGTTTGCGCGTTCTGCAACAGCCTGGGGCCCCCATCAACCCAAGCAGCCGCTTCTCTCCCACCCAGTTCCTGCTTTGCCATGGTCCCCAGTGGCAAACTGATATTTGTGAATAACGTGGTAAGCCACATCTGATTCTTGTTGACACATACTCGGGCTGGTTTGAGATTGAACTGCTTCCCAGCCCCACTTCAGCGGTAGTGGTTCAAACAATAGCATTCCACTTTTCGGCTCACAGGGCGCCCTCGAAAAACTTCTGTCTGACAACGGAAGCCAGTTCGCCAGCCATTGTTTCAAGAATTCTGCCCAGCGATGGGACTTTTGTCACATTACCAACAGTCCCGAGTTGCCTCAATCGAATGGGTAGTCGGGCGGATGGTCCGGAGTGCCAAACAGATGATGGAAAGGTCACATCTGCTAAAAGCCGATGTGTACCTGGACTTGCTCAACTTAAGTAACATTGCCCGCGACTCAGTGCTTGGGTATCCTGCCCAAAGTCTCATGTCAAGGCAGACCTGTACCACGCTGCCCGTACCCAAGAGACTACTGCAGCCACAAATTGGCAAGCCATCGGTAATTCAAGCACAGCTTCAGCACAAGCACGAGATTCAGAAACAATCTTAGGACAAAAACAAGCAGGCCTCTCAAGACCTGTGGCAAGTGGCCAAGTTGTACGACTTTCAGACTGACAAATGCCCACGGTCACCTTGGTTCAATCCGCAGCCCTGCAACGGAACCATGTTCGTACATGGTCGATTTTGAATGGAGGGATCTAACCGGCGAAACCGTCTGCAACCTCCTACCAGTGAAGGAAACACTATTCACGATCCTTAACCAGATGTTCCAGGACTGTTTACCACAATGACTGATACGCGTTCTTCCCTGGTCCGATGTCCGAATACGGAGTCTGCGCCCATCATGTATCCTGCCTTTTCACCACCACGTTCGGTACCCTGGTCCCCAGCTTCACCGCACCCATCTCACGGATCTCCGGTGTTCCAACAGCCCCCAGTCGCTTAGTTTTCGCCGGTGAAGGATGGAGTTGCGAACTTATACCATACGCGTGTGGGTCGTATTTGTAAACCTACCCTCAGATACGGGGACTAGGTTTAAACTGCTCCAGCGCTGAAGCAAATGTATTTTTTACATGCGCTAGTTAAACTTGATTAGTCGTATTCACATATATATTCGTAGTTACGTTATTTCATAAAAGGAAAGATGTAGATCTGCTCTACTTACATGTTAACCAATACTAACACACACCACTATTTTATTTCGAAGTCACATGAGTGACTACGTGAAGAAGCCTGCCAGCCCGCATGCGCATCAATATGTCTAACACATGGCGCACGACTGGCAGGGAGGATGGTCGCTCCTCCAGCGGTAAGTTTAAAAACCTCGCAAACAGGTGAACCACTTCAGAAGAAACCGGCTTCAGTATTAATTATCTTACCTCGCAACAGGTACGAGAACAAACCATGGTGGGAAAACTGCTGCAAATTACCCCACTCCAGCAAAATTGTGCATCTCTAAAAGTGCCCGCGGCCAACAGTTCCATTTGGGGTTTTACTTTGAGGTGGCATCAAGGCTCAAGAGATGAAGCTCCAGAGTATTTTAAAATTACTACCTTTCAGGCATCACGGCTTTTGCCAGATCCGTAGATGCCGGGCCACTATCGGATATCCAACAAAGGATGCCATGGCACTAATGTGCAACGCGCACTTGAGATAACTGTTTCCGTAAGAGCGCCATCAGGCCGGCAATGAACCCAAAACTTTGCGGGTCTGTGTAGGGCCAGTAATGTCCAGCCCACATAATCTCCTGTTCGGGGAAGATTTAAACTAAACAGGTGAAAGACCTTAATTAAAGCAGCTTTATGGGGCAAGTCTACCACTCTTTTGGCGTCAGCCACCCTACGCTTCCACTAGCAATAAGCAGTTGCTGAAGCTAGAAACAGCTCTAGAGTTGATCTTCCTGGGCATAGGTTTTTTTAGGCCAGGGCCCGTCCCGGCCATCATAGAAAATGCGCAATCCTCGCACCCCAGCAGTTCAAGTCTCCAAAGCAAGGGGGACGGAAACAGAACCAATATAGGGGCCTTTGGGCCTGCTATCAGGACCACCTGTAACCCTGGAGGTAGGTGGGTCTGGGTTCTTTCCGGAACATGGGGTGTGTGTGGAACAGTTACATGTTGGTGGTAGATTAAATTTGTTTTTGCATGAATGGTGGTGGATAACTTCAGATCCATTTACCCTTATAAAGGGGTGCAAAATTGAATTTTTTACCTAACTAATTTCCACCCACAACATACGCCAAGTTGTTCGTATATTCATTCCAAACAAGAGGTTTGGATATATAAGCAGAAATTCATACGTTACACAAAAAAGATGTAATAGAGAGATCAAATTATGAAAGTCATCAATTCATCTCTAACATATTCTCTAGCAAAAGAAAGATGGGAGATGTCGGATCATCCTTGATTTTACAAAACTTAATCATATGTGCAGTATAGACATTTTAAAATGGGGAACTTCTTTTACTGCTAAAACAACTAATTTCTAAAGGATACTTTAATGGGCATGCATCGATCTAAAAGAATGCATATATTCAGTTCCTATTCACAAGGATCACCGGAGATATCTGAAATTTAGCTGGATAGGACAGCAATGGCAGTTTAAAAGCATTACCTAATGGCTAAACCTCAGTTCCTAGGTTATTTACCAAACTGCTGCCTGAAACAGAGCTCAAGAGCATGGTGTTATGGCCTATATGGGATGATATTCTAATCCTAACGAAGAACACTACATTTGACTAATCTAGCTGTTTCAGCCGCGAAGCTCATATTTGAGAAATGGGGGTTTCTCATCGATCCAGTTAAATACAGGTGGATACTGACAAAGGTATTGATTATATGAGGGGTTACTAGTAACTCCATAGAAATGTCAGTGACTATACTCTGGGAAAAGAGATCAGAATTTAATAGAAGCCTTAATAACATTCTTGCTATGGAACAGCCATCGCATTCGACAGGTGGATAGTGTAATTGGCAAAAGAGTGGCTGCTTTTCCAGCTGCCCGCTTGGGCCTTGGCATTATCAACATTGCAGCGTGCAAAGGAGCAAGCACTTCAATCCATTTAAGGTCATTTTAAGCAGAACTATGCAATTGTCAGGCAGAAGTAAACACGACTTACAATGGTGGACGGACTTAATTCAGCATTGGCGCCGGCGACATTTTGATCAGTAAACCTTTAATGGACAAGGCCAACTGGTACAAAACTTTATGCTGCAGTGTACAGGGATGGGACAGCTACTAATACTAATACCAGCATTAGTTGCAGCGGGCAGAGGGGATATGTCACGAGTTACTATTATCCATACTATATGGTATCAACTACCTGGGAACTGCGGGGGGCGGCTATGGTTTAAAGGCTTACTGTGGGATTAGGCATGACCTGCATGTTGCGACTGCATGTGATAACACTACAGCGGCCTATGGCATATAGATTCATATGGGTGGAATTAAACATATGCAAACTCCGTGCCCACCCATCCGCAGCCATCCTCCTTGTGATAGCTTATCGAATCTCATTTGGAGCTGGTGTAATTGAAAGGAGGATTTGGATCTCAGCTACCTACTACTTTCCAGGTTAGGTTTAACACGGTGGCAGACCAAAGGTCACGTAAATTAATGTAACACGGATGTTGGAATCACAAAGTGTTAAACTAGTTTTATTGCTCGAGATGGAACACCTGAATTGATTTGTTTGCATCAGGCGTAATCAACTGTTGCCAAAACATGATGGCATGGGAGCCAGACCCCAGGGGCATTATCCGTAGCTGTAGATGTCATTCGCGGTACACTGGGGGGGAGGATGTTCTTCAATGCCTTTCCTCTATTTTGCATAGCAGGCCATACTTAAAAAAAAATTCAAGCAAATGACTCCGCTTCAGGTATTGAAGTGGTACTGACTTGCCTACGCAGGCCATGGTTTCTGCGGTTAATGATAGGTATGCTAACGGAACCATATATGTTATTATAAGTAAGAATAAAGACTTGCTTTTTCATCCCCGTGATCTCGAATCCTCTTTCTTGCATGGGGGGGGGGGGGACAAAATCACCTTATTGATTTGCAGAATTTAAGAAGACCTGTTCTGGGGCTCGGATTATATGACCGACAGGTGGACTTGATCACTTGAGCTTGGCGGGACAGTACCACGAGAAAAAACAGTACTTCATTAAGCTAATGGGAAGGTGTTTTGTGTGAATTCAAATATAACTATTAATTACGACAGATATGGTGATGGTCTTAGATTTTCGTTCAATGTTATTTTTCGGATAGAAAATTAAAGTTAAAGTGCTTTTCATCACATACTTGCTGACGGTATCGGGACACCATTCTGTGGGGGTCTTCACCCTTTGATATCGCAAATGTATGGAGGGGTATCTTTACATAAACTGCCCCTCGCCCCCCCCCCCCCCACCCCCCCCCCCCCCCCCCCCCCCCCCCCCCCCCCCCCACCCCCCCCCCCCCCCCCCAGGCCCAGATCCAGAGTATGGATGTTAAATTAGTGTTAACCACTGCTTCGCGGTTTGGGGCTCACACACATCTTTATCTTTTGGTCAGCTCCATCTTAACGGTAATAATGCTCGCCTGGTGCTTGTTTCAGTGCAACGTGTCCAGTCGTTGGCATGAAATTAAAAATGACTAGGACAGTTATGTCTAACAATAAGATAACATTTTACATAAATGGAGTAAATTAAAGCCAAGTAGCCGGGTTGTTAGGTCTTAAGTGGAGTTTTTAGCCATATCCAAGCCAACTTGATCGAGGTGCGTGTTGTTTCCATAATATCACAATATATAAAGGATACGAAGGACTTAGCACGAAACAGCCACAGAATCCACACAAAAAGGTTATCGGTGTAGACCATTTCGAGGGGTTGAGACCAGTATTAGACAGCTCGCAGGCTATGCGACATGCTGTTTTTAAATCTCACTCGACCCAGGGCGCAACTACATCGGCAGCGATGATTCATGGAAGTTCCGCTGGGACGCGCATCCTAGCGACAAGCAGGATGGTCGAATGAGCGGACTTTTCATCTTTTTAACACAATAAGGCCTATTGCCAGGCCTGGGTTCACTTGCAAATACAATTTTGAGTCTGTTCGAATAAATATATTAATTTCCTGAGGAAGGGGACCATTTATTATTACTTCAAATAAAAGGCATCAGACATATTTAAGTTCTATTCATGTTTGAATGCACTATGTTTTCAATCATACTCTGGTCAAATGACACAGTGGTTTGCAATGAAATCACAGAACTCATGAAATCTTCACTAGTCACTCACGTGACTCGAAATAAATTAGAAAGGTTAAACGAGAACGTACCCGTTGACGTTGATCTTAGTTTCACAGCAGTTGTGATGAGGGATACGTGCCTCCCGCCCCAACCCTATTTCAGAAAGATCATGCCAGTAGTTCCGGTTTTTAAGCTTCCATAGTTCAGGTTCGCAAGTGTCTGGATTTCGTACAGCTGCTTTAAAAGGTTGATGCGCATGCGGGTGGCGGGATTCTTCACATAAAACCCCCCCATATCGCACTTCTCATAAAATAAATGGATCAACACTTCAAACGTAATTTCTCGCGTTAATTTCTTATTATCTCTTACTTAAGAAGGAACACATCGCGGAGGTAACCCAC